>NC_086329.1:11401079-11706579 GCF_036172605.1 Pelobates fuscus
ACAGACAAAGAATCTCACAGCTCTTTCTGTTGTCAAAGAATTTGTTACAAGTAACAAGCCAGATATTTTATATTCAGTTCCACCAATCGTTTCAGGCAAATTCTGTATGTTAAAAGAAGAATGCATTGTTAACATCACCGGTCAGGTATACCGGTTATTAGACAATAATTCCCAGAATGCAACACTATCAGTTTTAAACTGATCAGCATGAGAACGGGGTGATATTATTATTATTGGCATTTATATAGCACCAACTTATTCCGTAGTGCTTTACAATATTATGAAATGGGGTACATTTAACAATAAATTAGAGAAAATGTTACAGGAACAATAAATTACAGGAACAAACAAGCTTACAATCTAGAGGAGGTGGGGTATAAAAACAAAACAAGAAGGGCTGATTGGGGGATTGTAACCAAACGACAAGGTGGGAGAGTAGCAAAGCTGGAGGTGAGAGTGGAGTGTGGCCCTTTAAGAGAGAGCAAGAGACAGATATGTGACATAGAAGTTACTCTGGAAGTCCATAAGCATTTCTGAACAGATGGGTTTTAAGGGACTTCTTAAACAATTGAAGACTAGAGGAGAGTCTGACAGCGGTAGGCAGGCTGTTCCAAACGAAAGGAGATGCCCGTGAGAAGTCCTGCAAGCGCGAGTTTGCAGTAAGGGTACGAGCAGCAGACAGGAGAAGGTCACCGGTAGAGCGGAGAAACCGAGAGGGGGCATACTTACGAATCAGTGAAGAAATGTAAGAGGGGCTAGAGTTGGTTAGAGCTTTATTGGTGAGGGTTAGTATATTAAATTGACACCTGTAGGGTACAGGAAGCCAGTGTAAGGATTGATAGAGGGGTGAGGTGTGAGAGGAGCGACAGGAGAGAAAGATCAGCCTGGCAGCAGCATTCATCACAGATTGTAGGGGGGCAGTACGGCTCCTGGGGAGACCAATTAAATAAGAAACTAGTGGGCAATGTTGTTAAGGTGGAATCGGCAGGATGTTGCAACAGACTGGACGTGAGGTGTAACGCTGAGGTCAGAATCGAAGATAACACCAAGACAGCGAGCTTGCAGGACGGTCTGATGCTGATGGAGCTTCATATTTTTGGCCAAGCTTTCAAACGATTTAAGATTTTTGAATAAGCTTTTACAATGATCTTATAAAAAAAAATGTAAATGTCCAAAAATATGAACATATTTAAAAAATAATATAGCAATATATCAAACAAGTATAAAAATATGAAAATATGAAATCATTTGAAAAGCCTAACTTTGTTCCACATGACTAACAAAGTTACATACATGACTATTGGTAGGTTATAAAGTCATCAAAAAGACTCAATATTAGGCCTCGGCCCGGAAGTTAGAAGCGTATGCAGTATAGCTGAGGAGGCAAAATTACAGTCTAAAGGATGGACTGGGCAACTGCCTGGGGCAAGGAATTTTAAGAGAACACTTAAAGGCGGATTTACCGCCAATTTTTGTTAATGCATTGTAGAGATAATGTACTTAAAATAAAGAAGGTAATTCTATCTGAACGTCCTTTATTTTGTACCAAATGCCCTGGGAATAGTGTAATCTTAAATCAGAAAATGTCAGAGTTCTGTCCCTTGTTGTTTGTCGCCAACACTAACCTAGCCTCTCCTTTTGTGGCACCAACTCTTAGTCGGAGTACTCCAAGGCCCGTTCCTGGTTTATACTATCTCTCCTGGTTAAAGGCTCTTCTTCGCCTCTTGTGTCTGTTGACATTTTTTTTACTTGCTCTCATATAACTGTGCTGCAGAATATTTAGATAATATTAATCTGTGACGAATTTCAGTGTGCATTTTATTTATTGCAAGATTACCCTCCCTACGTTATGTGCACGTTTTTAGCAACACACTCTCCAACACAGTGTAATCACTAGCCTATTCTCAAAGCATTACAGTGATGCGTCAACAGTGCGACGAGCAATGACAGAGGTCTAAGCACACAAAATCTCAGATCTCAGGCTGAACTATTAGCACTGAAACTTTGTTCATCTATAGCTCAGCAAAATTACCGAAAAACAAATATATGACGAGGGCATGAAAGGAAGTTCTGTGTTTTGTTGCTGTATTCTGTATGACACATTCTGACTGTAAGATTGTGGAAGATTATTACAATTAAATGAACGAGCTCTGCACAATGCACTTTCAAAAATTATTGAAATTTTACATTCTGCGACACACACACAAAACACGTCATTCTAGTGCTCTTTTAAAAAAAAAAAAAAAAAAAACTTGGCGATCACTATTTTAAGGGACAAATGTTTGCTATGTTATATATTCACTATACTGTATATATTACACACACACACATATATATATATATATATATATATTTATTTTTGACCAGGAACATTGGATTCAAGTGCATGTGGTCGTGACTAACCTTTCTGTAATAATTCAATATTATTCTCTGAAGAAGGAATGAAAAATAAGCAGTTGTTGTTCGGCTATAATTCTTACAATGCTAAGCCAGACTTTGGCCGAGCACCAATGGAGTTGAAGTTGCACAGCAGTATCGTTGTGGCAGACTGCCCAGCCGTACAAAGGGAACCTAGAGGAACAAAAACAAAAAAATAAAAAACACACAAGGCCTCTGAGCTTGACCACAAAAGCAATTTTTTTTTGTTCATTGAATTGTATTTCATGGGACCCAGCTGTCATCTCCTCGCTGTGCAAATGCTGTAGGGTCCCTTCCACAGTATCCGATAACTGCTCTATTATCTCAGAATCTATCGCAAACTTCAATATTGTAACTTAGACTTTATTCCTTGCCCCCACACAAAATAAAGGCCACACAGTCACTGCACAAAATGTCTAGGGGGGAGACTTACCTGCAGGAAATCTGATCTAAGGAGGTTAGAACAACACAGAATATGAACACTTTCATTTAAAAGCTCACTCAGCATTCTGTCTAAAAGACCCCTATCCACATCCTAAGGATCGACGTATTTAAATTCCTTTAACCTTAAATTTGCAATGGAGCAAGCAGAAGGTTCCAAACACAGAAATACACTGCTGACATTTTGTTCTATCAAAATACGTTGACGTAATGAAACTCAAAACGTGACCAAGAGTCGAAACGTGTACATCTTCTAGAAGGAATACAGTAGACTTCATTTGCAGTCAGTATTTACAATCTGTTGTTTTCTGTTTAAAGAACAAAACTAATATTAGCGTTAGTAAGACAAACAAATTGTCTAAACAAAGTGGTCTAGATAAATAATAAGAAAATAAATAAACACACATACAAACTAGTATGTAATAAAACACACATACATATACAAAAATAAATGTACACACATACATATAAACACACTTAATGTTATATTTATTATTATTATTATCTGAAAACATGTTCGTGAATAGCCGTAAACAAAATTATTGTTCTGTGTACTCTATGAATAAGTATAAAACGAACGTGCTGTGACACTGAGAATTGTAGAGAAATTTGTCTGTAAAACAAGAATGATACGCTGCCCGTGCGGGTGAGTTGGGGGGAATTGAGAGAAGAATAGGCCCTTTTACCTCTCATTAGTGATGCCATGAATGCAAGCAAGAGCTGAGGTCACATTACATATGGCACACAGTCTGTTCAGCACTTTTAACATCAGCTTTGAAATTTTAGAGAGGTCAGAGGTCATCTTTAATAAGCTGGGGTTTGAGGTTCTTAGTGATCTCTTGCAAACTCCAGCGTAGACTATGTGGGTGTCCGATACTCTGCTCCTAATCTGTTCATAACTTCCCTGGGAAATTCAATTTAAATCTATTTTATTCTGCAGAAAGCTTGGTGCTGTCCTTTTTAAGACCGCTTTTCTTATCGGGAATTTAATCTCTCGACAATTTATTGTAGCCGTTAAGAAAATAACTTGCGGACTAATGATTTTCTGTATTTTCTGAATATTAGAATATTATACTATAGTTTTTATTTCTATCAAATTATGTTAAATATCTCTATCTCTCACATATGGTCACAAGCAAATACAGAGACACACGTTGTGGTAGCTAGACACACATACACTACCTTTCTCCTCCGACCTGTTTGGTCCCCCGTACAATAGTCCCACTGCCATACTAATGTCTCAGGGTCCTTACTTAGTACATGATTTGTACTGTTTGCTGCAAGTCACCTTTCTTACAATACACAGCACTAGGGGGCGCTGCTCACACAGCACCATGTATAGTAAATAGGGTGTTTGCTTCCTGAATCTTGGTTACTCCCATCAACCTTATGCAGTTCAGGACAGGTGTGTCTCCACTGTTTCACTGAGACGCAAAGAAAAGTTCTGTTCCACACTATGCAATACGAATGTTAAAATATTATTCAATCGACTTATTCTATCTAGCTAAAATCACAGGTAGATACACATACACACAGACACTGCACTTCTTCCCTTCCTCAGTTCCTCAGTTGTGCCTCTTCTGCCCCACTCCCAACTCAACCTTTCCCCCTAACATATCCCTCTTCTCCCTCACTAATTCCTGGGACACTTGGTACCCGTCTCCCAATTATCCACTATTGTCACTTACCCGCTCTAATTATCCACTTGTGTCTCTCCCCCCACTTCGTCTCATTTTGTGCCCCTTTGCTCAGTTCCTCTCACCTCGTGCCATCTTGTCCTCTTGTGCCTCTCCCCTTGCAACACCTCACCCAAATCCTCCCCTCTTTTACACTCACCCCACACAATTTCCCTCTCCTCATGTCTCCCCATCACCCAATTTATCATACTTTGTGCTATCTCAGCCTTTCTCCTCTCATCACGTACCCCTGTCATTTTACCATAACTCCAACTCCCCCCAATATCTCAACTCAGAGGGCTGCAGTGTACACAATCACAGCTGCTTAATGATGGCTGAGGCCTGCGGATCGCTAGCTGTAATGATGCAGAGGACGTCTTCAAGTTAGTGTTGAGCGAGCTGCGTGGAGGGCAATGCACATTGCAGCACACTTAGCAATCTGCTTGGCCTCTTCCTGGTGTCGGCCCCTTAGTCCATGATGAGAGGTCAGTCCGCACCTATGTGTATGGATATATATATATATGATAAAGTGATCTGATTTGCAAGTTGGCCAACATCATCAATGTGTGTGCAAGGCATGGTATGTCGGAAACGGTGCCGCGTGGGATCCCTGATATCAGGGCAGAACAGATATATATATATAATATGCCCTAACCTAACAGAAATTAGTGGCAGTCATTTTGCAGCTGCAACCATTTTGAATCATACCATCTCCTAATAATGATATGGAGGAGTCGGGGACACTGAAAGCATGGTTCTCTCTCCCCACCTCATTTGCCAAGATATCAATATATGGAGATATACTGAATAAATGACTGCAGCTGCATATAGCAGATTTTTGCCCTAGCCCAACCCAAACCTGATCGTAAGTAAAAAAAATAAAATAAAATAATAATAAAAAAGTACTGTATAATTATTTCCCATAGAAAACACTTTATCGTTATGCATCACGTATCGCAAACTTATACTGCTGTATGATATCTATAAATCAAGCAGAAAATTAAGAATAAACAGGCACAGCAGCCTTGTGCCAAGATCGAGTCTCTATTTCCACACCTCTTCCAGAATGCTTCGCCAAAAATATAAATATAAATCAGACTTTCAGATAACAGACATTACGGCAGATTCCATTTCAACAACCTGCTCGTTATGAAAAAAACGTCCTATTCCACTGCACAGATTAGGATCTAAATTATCCAGTGCCCAGCTGTTGATAAAGCTGTTTTTGTGTTGTCTTTTTTTTTTATCTTTAATTGAATTCTGGGATGAGTGATTTCTAAATGCAAAGCATTCTTAGTTTCCCTTGCCAAGTTTGCTCCTGTGCAGAAGCCACAATGGACAGCCTGAACCAGTCTTTGAGCCCTAAATGCCTTGAGGATTTGGAGTACCCCACATTCCTCCCCACCTTGGCCAGATAAGATCAGTTGGAAGGTTTGGATTGATCCATCCGTTGCCATCTGCTGCTATGCATGCTGCACTCTTCAAGGCCTTCCTCAGAAGAAGAAAGCATACCAAATCATCAGAGAAAGATTCCATCTCGAAAGCCCAAAGACCCAACTTGTTTTTAGAAGGTTCCTTTAGATCAGATCCTACTGCGGCATTTTCACACAAAAACAACAACACCAGAAAGTAAAAAGTGACAAAAGAATGAAGACTACAAAATGCATAATAAAAGATTAGAGTGCAGTGTAGAATAAATTTAAATAAGTGCAATGAAAGCATGGTCTGACACGTGGATCAGAAGGTCAGTGCATGGGTGGGGCGCTGTGAATGGGTTCCTAACTGCGCATCGTCCCCAACTTCGTGCAAGTGATTACACCTCCCAGACAGACCAATCGGGGGCTCTGTGGCACCTCTGCCATTAGAGCTACACACGGCCTTGTGGTCAGGGGACCAGCGATTCCCATTGGTGGGGAAGATTTAAGGAATTACAGAGAAAAGTGCACATATTCAGAATGTGAGATACAATAACACACTACCAGGTAAAACAGCTTTATCAGTGCCTTCATATAACACATTATTATTATTGCACACTCAGTTATTCTCATATTCTAAAGGATCAGGCAGGATAAAAAGGACAGAGGTTGGTATAAAAGAGTATTAACAAGAAAAAACTAGCAAAAAGCCCTAATGCTGAGGGCACCCACATTCCTCCGTGTCGTCTCCGGGATGGTCAATGTTGGAGTAATCTTTGATTATGCTGTAAATCAGCCTGCAATAGTCTTGGGTGGTGATTTGTTTTCTCCCGAACACCAGACGGTCTCTGACAAAACACAAAGCAATCCTTCACACAGACAGGCCTGGACATCGGGGCCATGAGTGCCATGGGCTGGGGCTGACAGGGAAGATGGGTGTGTGCATCTTTATGGGCCAGTGGGGAGATAAAACATCTCCCTCACCAACCCAGTGTATCCAGTGATGTGAAGGCCAAGAATATTCTAGCCTGCACCCCCAGATGGTGCAGACTGAAGCATTGCTGTAGGTTACCATGGCAATGCTCTGATAGTATCACAGTACCACAGCTGCGGAGAGGAAATAATCGGTCCGCACCCATCGAAGGTAGCATCTCTCATCACAGAGTCACCATATCCCACCTCCCTGGCCCATAGTAAGAATGGGCAGGGGGGCACAATTTTTTTTATTCGTCAGGTACTTACACATTCAAAGGTTACTCCAACCCTATTTTCCATGTAATATTGCCCTACTGATCACTATGAGTAGGGTCACCTCCTCTGCTTGTAATTAAACCTGCAATAAAAAGATATTTTAATACCTGACAGCCAACGCCAGGAGATTTTTTCCTGACACAAGGAACCTGCGCAGTCCATTCATGGGCTTCTCATAGAGAAGACTATGATTAGACCTTCTGCCGGCTTACAAAGCGCAATTGGAGCTGGTGAGTGGAGGAAGATGGAAATGAAGACCGGGCGAGGAATTTTAAAAAAGTACTATAGAACTACCAGAGGGACGTGGAAGGGAGAGCCCATAGGGTGGAGGGAAGGCACAGCTATCTTATTATCTCGCCTGTTGCCAGCATGTAGAGGGTGCAGACAACAGATACAAAACATGCAGAGAATTGATATTAGCTAGCCCGGACCAGATTTCTGGGCTGCCTAAGTCACATGTGCTGGGGGTGCAACTAGCCCCTGGCACGCAATTATCAACAACTATGTGCTTCAAGCAGAAACACTGTACATACTGACTCCTACCACCATGAACACTTCAAATCACTGAAGTATTCATGGTGGTTGGAGTAACCTTTAAGGTTTCTTATCTCATTTCCCACACATTCACACACTCTACATCCACTATACACATACCAGACCCCTACACACAAACACTGCATGCCCTAGACAGTCAGACACACACACACATGCACATACTACAGCACCTAAACACAACACACATACACACTCTCTACAGTCCTTGCACACACATGAAATCTTCTACTCTGTGCAGCCACTACAGGCACATACAAACATAACACAACATAAACATAACTATTTACACACATACACAACTCACCAAAAATAGCCCTCTCTACACACACGCAATCTCCCAAGCATCCTTCAAATACATGCACAATACCCTTTTAACCTCTGGTATACCACTTATGGAGACACTAGAGACAAGACACCAGCAATCGCAGAACAAACGTGTCATTAAATTTGATTGTGCAGCACAAAACAAGCACAGGGTCTTTGTTGTGAAAAACAAATGTGATTTTATATGAATAGTAACCTAAATGCTTACAACTATTCAGGTTTCTGTATAAACAAAACACTCCAAGCACCATAACCATTACAATGTGCTGTAGTGGTTATAGTGCTTAGAGCGTCCCTTTAATTACTGTATCTATCAGTATTTGGTACATTGTTGTGGTCTTGCTCAAGGGGAGTTGAATCTCTGTTTACACGGTCTAATTAAATTATAAAATAGGGCGTCGAAAGAGAGTACCATCTCAGAGGGGACAGAACAGGAAGGTCCTCTTCCTGGAGAAGAGTCTAAGTAATGTTGTCAACTTATCATATAAGACTTTAACCAAGACAGAGAAAATGATCTTATCATGAGGTTTATCATTCGTCCCAAGTACTGACTTCAATCTATTTAGGACTTCGGTGGATGTCAATAAATATATTAGAGATTTGACAGTCAAAAAAATGTTTCTCATGAAACTGATGTTGATTAAATAGGGGACATGGGTTGTAGTATGGAAGGATCTTATGTGAAAGATCTATTAGAGATAAAAACTGAAGTTGCATTTGAAATTAATTTAAATTTTCAGGATTTATGTTTGGTAACAGATTTGGAGGAATTAAAACAAGAAAACCAACCAGAGCCCACAATATGATGACTCTGGTCTAAGGCCACCATCTTCTTTTAATCCACTCTCCAGTCGAGGAGTGGAAGAAAATATGTTTCAGAAACTAATTAAGAAGGATCGTTTAGATTTTCAAAAGAAGTGTAATAATAGAGATGGGGGATGGAGAAATAGATCTAAATCTAATATTACCAAACGAGAAAGACTCACTCACGACTCTCTGAAATGGGATACTTCTGTGGTCATCAAGCAGTCTTATAAGGGAGGTAATATTGTCATGGATGCAGAGCAATATAAAGAAGAGGCACTGAGACAATTATCAGACTTAACCTATGTCAGGCTGCTTGGTGACCCTACCAACAGATTTAGTGCAACACTCACACAACTGGTAATCCATGGGGAGTCCATGGGCTTGATTTCCAGAAATGAGAGAAATTTTATTCTTAGGCATAATCCGGTCAGGCCTGTTTTTTATCATCTCCCAAAGATCCATAAATCCCTGATAGATCCTCCAGGTCGACCCATCATATCTGGGATTGGATTTTGGGAGAGGGCCTTTCGGAGTGGCTGGACTTTCAACTGAAACCCCTTATCCAGGGTCTCAAAGGCTTCCTTCAAGATTCTAGGGATGTTTTAAACTAATTAGAATGAATTGAATCGAGGGATTCCTAAAGGAGGCTGAGTATGGATGTGAGTTCCCTATACTCCTCTATACCACACAAGAATGGTCTATGTGCAGTTTCAGAATGTCATAGAACATTTTCTACCTCCCCAGTTGACATGAGGGAATTTATATTGGATGGCCTTTCCTATGTATTAACTAAAAAGTATTTTTGTTTGATGGAACCTTTTTTCTCCAAAGACATGACACAGCAATGGGGACCAAATTCACTCCTTCATACGCCAATGTTTATATGATCATGTGGGAGCTGTGCCATGTCTTTGGAGAGGACAATATTTTTCATTCCAATATAGTGTGGTATGGGAGGAATATCGATGATCTCCTATTTATTTGGAATGATGGGGGTGGATGAATGCTCCCGGTTTGCCCATAGTCTGAATAAGCCAGAGTGGAATCTGAGCTTTACAAACAACATCCAATAGGTTAAAATAGATTTTCTGTATCTCAGCTTGGAGGGAAATGTTGCCAGTAAAATAATCATCAAGTAAGTATTTTTACCCTCTTATCCCTTTATTCAGCTAAAGACAATTATTGTAATTTCTTTATATAGGTCCAAGGTTCAATATAAGCATCTGGACAATTTTCTTTATTGGTTAAAATATCTTAAATCCTAATTGTTATAAAGGGATGAAGCAATTATACTGGACAGGGATAATAGGGGTTAACCCATAGAACAAATGAAAAAACAGGAAGGGGAGAGACTGGACTGTCCAGTGACCACAGCAAATATTAAAATATAACTTTTAATAGCTATTATTATAAAAAGAACTGGAAAAATATCCGGTGCTAAACGAACAAACACATATAAAGAAAAAAGAAAAAAGAAAGGGAAAAAAAACCCTAGATAAAGGGTAATATAGATCCCTATGCACTCAAAATGTTATCTCCAACGAAAATTTTCCTATGGAGGGATTAACTAGGTGAATAATCCTGTAATAATGATATAAAGTCGGAGGATCTCCTATGAAGGGATTAACTAGATGAAAAAAATCTTCATATATGATACAAAGTGTCTACTAGGTGAGAAGGAAAAAGCTCATAGAGTAGAAATTAATAAATAGCAGGAAAAAAGATACATCTAGAGAGTAACAGCTAAGCTGTTACAAGAGCAGCGATCAACAGGAGATAGAGATAAAATAGGTGGTAGGTAGAACGTGTAACTGATATAGCGAAAAATCCCTGCTATAGCTACAATATAGCTACAATCTAAATTTTCGTTGGAGATAACATTTTGAGTGCATAGGGATCTATATTACCCTTTATCTAGGGTTTTTTCCCTTTTTAAATTTTTTTTTTTAAAATTCTTTATTTTTTGTTGTGCAGGTATAGACATTTAACATTTTCTTTCAGTGCCACAACAGCATTAAAAAGGTGAGTATAGACATTTGGTTTGACATGGCATACGGATTGACAGCACATTATTTTTTATTAATATTAAGCTAAATCCAGAAGAGTCGTGGCGCAAAGTGCGGTACAAGTTTAAACTAGAAAACCATCAGCTGTAGTAGTAAGTATGATTGATACGTAAGGCACAGTCCTGTTGTCAATGCAGCATAATTAGCTAAAAAGGAAACTATTAAGCTCAGGTGAGAATGTAGAAGGTTGGGGCTAGGTAAAGGCTGTGCCCTGTGTGTTGTGTTACCTGAGGGGCCTGATGCTAAGTGTCCTCCGGACCCGTTCCTCGCTTTATATCTGAGTGTCAGGTCGAGAGTCAGTTCGTGCAGTTCTGTGTGCTTGGGTAAATAAGTGCGTCTCCGCGGTGAGCGGGGGGCTTAGGTAGGCTATAGCTCTAGGTGAAGTTCTCGCTTACGTGAATTCACCTGCGCGGTTATGGGTGTCTCTCTGCCAGTGTCAACGCAAGTCGTCCTATTAGTGCGGGTGAAGTGCCCGTCAGAGGAAAAACATATTATCACATAAAAATTGTAAATTGTAAAACCTTAAGTGATCTGACCAAGTAAGTAACACAGACTGCAAAGCAGCACTGAACATAACGTGAGTAACAGTAAATCAGTAACGGGAGATAAGCAGGAGAGCATCCCGATCATGGTAAGGCCCTATCAGGAAACCTCAGAGGGCTTCATGTGGTTGCCATAGCAAACGGTTCAGCCGTGGATCTTCGTGGGGTGAACGGTGTGACCTTACTCTGGTCCCAGGTGTGTAAGGTTCTGTTAGTGGGTTGCGGCTGCGGCTGTGACAGGTAGTCCTGTGAGAGTCTCCCAAGTCCCTTAAGAGCGCGGCTGCATCACTCAGGTCCTGGAGAGCGTAAGTAATCTCCCCATGTATCACTTGGAGCATGCGGGGTGGGCGCCATCGGTAACCAATGTTGCGTTGTTGGAGCAATAAGGTAAGGGGTCTGAGTGACCGTCTCCAGGCCATTGTGCTGCCCGACAGGTCACTGTAGAATTCTAGGGCCATATTTTCGAATCTGTAGTTTGGCTTGCCCCTGAGTGCCTTCAGTATTGCCGTCTTATCCGCTCCATTGCGGAATTGAATGATCAGGTCACTCGTGGCGGTTGTCGGGGCTTTGGCCGGCTTAGGGATTCGGAAAAGACTGTCCAGTGGAGTTGCTTTGGCCTGTTTTGGCGGCAGTAAGTCTCCCATCATCCTCCTGATAAGGTGCGGCAGCTCCGTTTCGGGGACCGCGTCGGGTACCCCCTGATTTTCAGATTATTTCTTCGGGGCAGGTCTTCTTGGGCCGCAAAGCGGCGTTCGTGGGCCTGAATCTGCTTTTAGAGGTCCTGCACTGCCCTCTCCAGCGCCTGTATCCGCTGGGAATCCCATTGAGCGTTTGTTTCTATGTTCCCCATGCGGTCTGTTAGGCCCTGTAGGCCCCCTTTTATTGTGGCAATGTCAGCCGGTAGGGTGGTCTGTAGATCCGCAAGGAGCCCCTTCAGTGCCGATATGGTGACCGGAGATGTGTCCAGGTCTGTTCGTTTTGGCAGGGGTTCCGTCGGTGTGGGCCAGGTCGTCCGAGAAATCAGAACAGCCGCCTGATAACGTGGCCATCTTGGGCCCGGTCGCGCCATGCGCCTGGCGCCATAGTTTGCCGATATTCATTCCCAGATTGGGACGGTCTGGTTTGGCTTTTTTGGTCTTACGCCCCATGGTGGTTTAGTATGTGGGTGCGCTCTCTGGGCGCTCGATATTGCCGGTTATTGCCCGTGAAAAAGGCTTTTTTATCCGTTTCGTGTCCGGAGCTGCAGTGGCTTGCGACCGTTCGCTTTGGCAGTTAGGCTCCGCCCCCTCTTTTTTCTTTATATGTGTTTGTTGGTTTAGCACCGGATATTTTTCCAGTTCTTTTTATAATAATAGCTATTAAAAGTTATATTTTAATATTTGCTGTGGTCACTGGACAGTCCAGTTTTTTCATCTTAAATCCTAATTGATTAGCAAGCACGTCTAGTTTTCATATAACTTATTAACCATGCAATTTAGAAATGAATCTATGGCTTGTATCTCTCCAAATATTGAATTGATTTGTAAGTAACCTTTATACATTGGATACTGTAAACCTATGAATAATGTAACCAAATGAGTGCCACTGTATTATGCCTTGCATATCTATTTCTCCCTACCTCTTTCGTCTAACCTTATCCTCGGTGGATTTCGCCTTCCTTTTAACTGTTATGTTCACCATTTAGTTGATGTGTTTTTTTATGCATTGGTGTTTTTGTGTGTGTTTTTTTGTGTGTATTTTTGCAGGGCATAAGAGAATAACAGACAAGCTTGAGGTACCCCAACGGCAATCTTCAAGCCAAGCAGCACGCTTTACATTCAGGGGAATTGAGGCATGCACAATTTTATAATTATAGAAACAGGAGTAGTACGAATGGAGTTAAATCATAGGAACAAGAGATGTGTCATAACGGTAAATAGAAGAAACTCCAGAGTGAGGCAGTCCCACTGTTATAATGGTGCACGTTTTGTCAAACTAGATGTGCCTGAACAGTTGATATGTAACACGAAAAGCTTGCAGAGTGTGCTTGAGTGTACAATGTTGCTGGTACTTGTAAAGAACTGAGTGTTGCAGGCTAGGTATGTGTGGGTGCGGTATAAGTAGCTAGACATTATGGTAGAGTTACAAGCTTGAGATACCATAGGTGCCACCTCTTAGTGTATGCTTGCATGTGGCGTGGATCAGGCCCCGTTTCCCCCATACAGTATAGGTATGATAGTGGGAGCGTTGAGTGTTTATGTGCCCATCTGAGCTGGTGTATGTCGTTGCCAGGCGTATGCCTCGTACATGTTCCTGCAGTAGGTCAAGTCATATCGGCTACCAGTGAAATTATGAGTCACAGATAACCGATCTCACTGGAAGCGAAATCATGCGCAGGGTTGTAAATGCAGGCAGGTATGCCGAAACCAGGGGGATAGTCCAGTTTGTGGGCGACCTCGTCAGCTCTCTGTGTGCTTGGGGTGCAAAGTCCCGAATCAGCCTATGCCCCGGCTCGGTAACTGGCTTAGGGGATGGCGAGATAATAAGAGGCAGAGTTCGAGCAAGTCTCCCCCCTAGCTCCGGTCTGTCGTGAAGGCCTGCATCTCTGAATCATGAATTTGGTCCCTCGTGTAGGAGGCCGAGTTCTTCACTTGCAGGGGACAGCATTGGATCCCGATGGACAATCGCCATCCTCCGCGTCGGTGGCCCATTTGGGGTTTTATGCGGCATCCCCGAGTTCACCATCAGTTGATGAGTAGTATGCTCACCGATTTTAATTTAATTATACCTTGCTGGTAAGTTGTGGTGCTCAAAGTAGCTCCAAGTGATATCCATTCCCAAAAGGATGTGAAGTCACGGTTTCTAATTATTGTAATTTAGCCAGAAGAATGCTAATGACAAAATCAATAAGTGTTCCTATAAAACATTTAAGTACTGCATGTCCAAGATAGAACAGTGCTCAAATTACCTGTTTTTTTCCATTGAATAAACTATCATTTTCCTCTTTCACATTTAAGGCATTCACATAAACTATATTTCTTGTTTGTTTGTTTTTAGAGACATACAGAGCTTTTTGATATTTTTATAAAGAAAATTAGTATCAACATCAATATACAAAAAAAAAGTTATTCTTTTTCACTTTAAAATTCTTTAAAGGGACACTATAGTCACCTGAACAACTTTAGCTTAATGAAGCAGTTTTGGTGTATAGAACATGCCCCTGCAGCCTCACTGCTCAATCCTCTGCCATTTAGGAGTTAAATCCCTTTGTTTATGAACCCTAGTCACACCTCCCTGCATGTGACTTGCACAGCCTTCCATAAACACTTCCTGTAAAGAGAGCCCTATTTAGGCTTTCTTTACTGCAAGTTCTGTTTAATTAAGATTTTCTTATCCCCTGCTATGTTAATAGCCTGCTAGACCCTGCAAGAGCCTCCTGTATGTGATTAAAGTTCAATTGAGAGATTGAGATACAATTATTTAAGGTAAATTACATCTGTTTGAAAGTGAAACCAGTTTTTTTTTTCATGCAGGCTCTGTCAATCATAGCCAGAGGAGGTGTGGCTAGGGCTGCATAAACAGAAACAAAGTGATTTAACTCCTAAATGACAGTGAATTGAGCAGTGAAATTGCAGGGAAATGATCTATACACTAAAACTGCTTTATTTAGCTAAAGTAATTTAGGTGACTATAGTGTTCCTTTAAATTATGTTTATTTGCCAACAACTAATTAAAATTAGGAAAAACACACCAAAAGCATATTCACCTCCTTCTAGTCACTTTGGAAATCCCTTCAATACGGTGCTATTATCATCCATTGATAAGTGCAGGGCATGTGTTACAAGATGGGCCTGAAATAAACAAATATTTTAAAAAATGTTTCAAACTTTAAAATACCAGGTCTATAATAACAGCCAATTAGCCACACATCACAAAAAGCATAGATTCCTAAAAATCCTACACACCAGTCATATTTTAGACATATTTCAAAAAGCTATTTCTCACGTAGTCGTTGCCAAAGCTAGTACTTGAGTTTGTTTTCCACTATTTTGTTCACAAATAAAGTCATGTAGTTTATAATTTACTGCAGAATTTATGTAGAACTGCATAAAAAGAAGATAATAATATCTCACCCAGTTTCATCTGAAGATTCCAAAAATACTCCAGAGTTTCAGAGAAAAAAAAAAAAAAAAAACAGGGGGCAGGGCCTGACCAGCATGGCGACTGGACGTGTTTCTGGGGAGCTCCTGAGACACACTAGACAAATAGAAACTCAGTACCAATACCGCAACTATTTTTAAGCCTGACACTTACTCTTCGTACCACGACATGACAGAGAGATCAGGGACCAAGCCCGGCAGTCCTCTCGAGCACTTTAGTGGCCAGAGCAAAATACGGCCTAGCAGACGCTTCGGAGGTGAGAGGCGGCCGCTCTCCCAGACAGGCACATGCATGGCCCCAGGCGTGAAAGTGATGCCATGCTACCCCCCCTCCCCCTTGGACTGGAAGAGGTGATCCCGGTCCCCCGACCCTGACGGCTGCCAACACCCAGCAGGGAATCGTGGCGTTGCACTATACGCCAAAGATATTGCCAGAGATGCCTGTAAAATGGCGGATGCCACGAGACACCTGGAGTCGCATGAAGAGACATCCACTCTTCACCACCGCCTGGAAGCCCTCTTCGCTGCTTTCTGGGAAATGCCGGAGAGAAAGCTGACTCTACCTGCTCCACAGGCTGGAGAGGCTCCCTTTAACTGACCAGACGCACCCCACGTCATCAGGCTACTGCCATCAAGGTCCCAGCGAGACGGAGAAGGCAAAGGCCGCATCAGCGACGCATCAGAAATGCAGCCGCGTAAACACAGGGGAATTCCGACGAACCTGGCAGCAATACACGATCAGAAGACACAGGAGGGAGGCAAATCAAGAAGGAGAGATATGGGGGAAGCAACTGCAGAACCAGAACCCGTAGCAGACTTCATTGGCTCCGAAGAAGGAAGCACATACCATGTGGGGCTGTGAATTCCCAGTACAGGGGATAGGCTGCCGCCATGTTTAAAGTGCAGGTTATGCTCCTTCCCACTGTTTATAACATGCTCCCTCTTGTTAATTAACAGACCTACACTATTTCCCTATGCCTATACCATATGTTTATCCCTATACTATAAGTTTTTAAATAGAAATCGCATTTGCATAAGTGACAGGTCGTTAAGGATGTCTCTAATATGTCCCAGTACAGTCTGGGGTAGTATACTAAGCAGTTTTCCAGCTACACCCAAGTCTTCTCTGTACAATATGAAATACTTAATCTAAATCACATGCGTAGCACTATCACCATTCATGCTATATCTATGCTTATTCTGCATTAATACGCTTAAGTAAACCAATATCCCTAACCTGTGTCCTACTCTCACAACACTCACTTATTATATCTAGCATACTACTCACCACTACTCACTCACTAGCGTGCTTAGATCTTTAATCAACTTTAAACTGCGGAGACCTACAAACAGACGTGTATGCATAGCTTGTGTATAATTATATCCAAACATGTGCCGCTACTTACATGCCAAATGGGAAAACTGTGTTCTAATCTTTCTTACGTACGCCGTTGTGACATTGTCAAATGTTTTGTTACCTCCTGCACAACGAAAAATAAAGAATGAAAAAAAAAACACCACCACCACAACCATTATTATTAATAATACACTATAACTCAGTAGTGAACAAAGTGAGTTAAAGACAACTATTACTTTGGGGTCTATTTGGTATAAAAATGCACATTAGTCTATGAAAAGCCAAACCGTTTACACCCAGAAGAACCAGATTTGAGAAATCTTTTCTGGACGAACTATTGGTTGTGGTAGACCTGGAAAGGACACATTGTATATTAGGAGAGATACAAACTACTAATTATATAGCGAAAACATTGATTGACCTGGTGAAATATAAAAGCGTCAATAAAGTAGCAGCTCTTTCAATAAATGGGTGGCTCCTAAATTTGTGACCATATGATATTTTACTGGGTCATCTCACCTTTTTCTTTATTTGGCCCTATGCACTAATCACGGCTTACACTTTGGTAATTATGCTTTAGTGGGAAGAGGAAGGTAGATGGAGCATTGCATGGTAGTTGGCAATTAGAATCAAACACCCATGAAGGTGTAGCACTTGAGACTAGCAGCTTAACCAGATTGGTAACGATCAAGAGTATGGATAGACTTTTCACTATCATAGACTAACGGGTAGACCTGATGGACTGGGGTCAGCTGGATTGGTAACTGATGGAAGACAGAGTTTGATTGTTTGAATTTTTGGCAATATATAATATATTCTTGACATTCACTATTCCAATAATCTTGGAGATTGCATTTCACCCTCCAATATTTAATCTTGAGTATTTGTCTGTCTGTAAATCAATCCGTACTACATTCTTTCAAGTTTGGGATATAACTGTCCCCCATCTTGATCTATATTGATAATCTTGACTTTTTGTCTCCAGTCTGTCATCCAATCTGGTATCATATATTCAGCCATCAATATTACCCTCTCTTATGGTAACTTTGAATCCTTCCCTTTCTTTCGAAGTCTTTTCTAATCCTACAAATGAGATATATAACTATGTACTCTATCTAAAGAAAGATTAGACTTATGTCTGTTTCGTCTACTTAACAAAGAAAGTATAATGAGATACACCTAACTCCGCATGGTTACCACTTTTTAACATTATGAATATTTTATATCTTTTAAGGTCTCTTTGGCAAGAAGAAATAAAGCCTAATGAGCCACTGGATACTTTGCAGCACATATTCATTTTGTTAAATGATATCTATTCCCCACTAGTAGTCACAGCTATACTTTATATCCATTGAAGATGTATTCCTTCTAAATACCTAATAGAAATCTCATGTTTTCTGGGGTTTCTAGTTTATTCTAATATATAATATTTTATTATAGTGTGATTTATTGTCTGAATAAACGTGAAGAAGAGGAGGTTGGAAGCCTTGGAGAAATCAAAGATGGTAATAAGTTAGGAAGATAAGCCCAGTGCCTTCACCCATTCTTACCTTCTTTTCCTGAATGAAGACCTTCGTAGAGAGGAAACCCACAGTTGGTGGCCACAGGTTGTGTTGTCTTACTCTTCCAATGAGCAATATGATAAGGCCATAGCTTTCCTGGTTAGTCTGTGCACAGTACATCAAGGTCAAAGTCCATGTGTCACGGGGTGCAGCTGGGAGGCAACAGACACAGGTTATGGTAATAACTGGCGCAATATTTTTGAGCTGCCAGACATAGATCCTGCATGCTATTCACGACTCAAACTGTATTAGTTCGCTAAAATGCAAGGTCCACAAGCAAACCACGTGGCTTACAGTTCTCTACAAATCCATTAGGCGCATTCTCTTCTGACTACGATGCACACCATAACACCCATGTCCAACTTGACCAGAAAATTGCTGGTGAAGTGTGCATGCACTATGTGAACCTTTTATAAAGTCTGGGTGGTGTCCTGTGGCAAAGTATTAGAAAATACACAAGCTGCAAAATGGCAAACGCTAAAAATCAGATGATAGCGGAGGTGAACGTGAGAATAGGCAAACATTGAAAACAGGTGTAGACTATGGAAACGTGTCACGCTATCAGATTTAACGATCTACCGACTGTACATATGTGTACAGCAAAAAAAAAAAAAAAAACACCCCAACTGAGTTTCACCGGAAAAATTTGTCCCAAAAAATAGATAAATTTTTCAGTTCGGGTGGACCAAAATTGCATTCTTATGGCATTTTGTTTTGGATGAATTTTGTCCATGCTATCAGAGCCAGATTAAGAGCCCAGTGGACCTGGTGCTGACAATTATGACGGGCCTAATTACAGAATCATATCGACCAAAAACAGTAAAACACTCCCAAGCGTCATGTATCTGATGGAGATGGTGCTGGAGAGAAAGAAAACAGCAGCTATAGGAAAACAAATACCCTAGGCTAATCTCTCACTAATTTATGTTTTCATCTTTCAAGTAAATCCATAACCCCTAACAGCAGTGTCCAGTCAAGCAGGAAGTCAATGGGCACGGTAAAAGGGTGTGCCACTGACACAAATCACGTAACCTGCCAAAAGGGGCGAACATGCCCAAAAAGAGGACATGTCTGCCCAAAGAATTAGAAGGCCAGCCTGGCATGAATGCATGTCAGGCTGCCTGCCAATCATGCAGCTGTCCAACTAAGGGCATACTATGCAGACAGCACCCTGAGCTTGGCATAAATGCATCTATTGATGTGCTCGCTCAACGCTTTCTAAGGACTGTCCCCTAGCACTGGCTGGTCCACTTGTCTCCTTACCTTCTTACTGGTATAGAGAAAAGCTGTATGTAGTGAGTGTAGAAGAAAGGGAACATGCCACAGTGTTAGAGAGACCAAAGTTAGCATTACCTTAAAGGATCACAATAGGGTCAGGAACACAAACATGAATTCATGACCCAATAGTGTTAACACCACCATCTATCCCCCTGGGCCCCTCATGCCTCCATAAATATAGCGAAATCTTACTGTATGCAAGCCTGAAGCTGTAACTCTGCATGCTGTTAGACTCAGAAAAACAAGCAGTCTGCTGACATCATTAGAAGTGGTGGCCTGATCCAATCACAGTGCTTCCCCATAGGATTGGCTGAGACTGTGTCAGGATCGGGACAGGGATCCAACACGCAGAGTACAAACAGGTACAGGATACGTATACCGGACCTTAGAATGGCCGGACTAACGTACGGAGAATATAGAGAATGGTCAGAGACAAGCCGAGGTCGAGGGAACGAGAGGACAGGTAAGCGAGGAAAAAGCCGGGTCAAGGATAACAGAGGTAAACAGAGTAAGTCAAACAAGCCGGGTCGGAACCAAAGGGATAACTGAAAATACCAGAGCACTGTGTGACTAGGCAGGCTAGAACCACGACAGGGCAATGAGCAAATGAGAGAAGCACTGTTAAATACCCTGGCTCAGAAGGGTAGACACGCCTCCGACGAGTCCTGATTAGTCTCCAAACAATTGAGTGACAGGTCGTTCCGGGTTGGCGTCATGACGTCGACTTCCGGACGTCATGCTACAAAAGGGAGTGACTCCCTCGCGGCCGGCGTTTATGTGACCGGGTGGACCGCGAGGAACAGGGGAAACAGACCGTCCGGATGGATAGACGTCTAAGTCTCTACCTCTCCCAGAGGTAGAGACTTCAGGTACCCTGACAGACTGACAAAGAGGCAGATCAGGGGCAGAGCCAGCATGATTCAAACACAGCCCTGGCCAATCAGCATTTCCTCATAGAGATTAATTGAAGCAATGAATCTCTATGAGGAAAGTTCAGTGTCTGCATGCAGAGGGAGGAGATACTGAATGTTTGGATGCATTTTAGGCAGCCATGACCCAGGAAAGATCTCTAACAGCCATCTAAGGAGTGGCCAGTGAAGTTATCACTAGGCTGTAATGTAAAGACTGCATTTTCTCTGAAAAGACAGTGTTTACAGCAACAAGCATGACATTAATGATTCTACTCACCGGAACAAATGCAATAAGCTGTAGTTGTTCTGGTGACTATATTCATTGTCAGCCAGTCCACACAAGTTTTGTTCCCATACATCCATCTTAAGTAAGAGTATGTGAAAAGTAGTTATGGTTGCCACCTTTCTTGGAAAAACATACCGGCCTTGCTAATTCACGCATTAAGTGATCAATAGAGCGAATAAAGGAGGAACATTAAAATAAAATAAGAACCCTATACATTTAGATTTTTTTTTTTTTGTCCCTACTTTTTTCCCGTTATTGGTCACTTCTCACGTGATATGTGCATAAAATAAACATTAGGTGGCTGTCCCCTAGCCACTGTCTTATTTTGGCACCATGAACAGAACTCCAAAACATAAACTATTATGTATGTCATATATTTTCAAATTCAACCTATCCAAATTATTTCATATTTAACAGCAAATAAAAAACAAATACAAAATAGCCAAGAGATCTGCTGAGAGCAGTATATTATAGAGCACCGATACAGTAATGTAAAAAACAGTCTGCCGAAGGAAGCATCGTGACGATAAAGAATGAGTTCTTTGAGTCCGGAATCAGATGCAGGGTCCCGACGTGAATGCTGTATATGATGGGCTGCATGTGTATGAATTCCTGATAATTAGTAAATTCTCTATAAAAATACTGTGAGCAAAACGTTAGAGACAAGTAAAGAATCACGCATTTATCGATTGCAGATGTTAATTTAGCCATGTCCTGCACGTTATCTAGTATTCAATATGTTAGGTCTAATGCTATGATTTAACTTTTGAAACATTTAAAGTAGTCGTACCACTGTCGAGAAGTTTTCCTACTTGCCCGTTTCGTGTTGTTACTTAGAAAACATATAACAGTTAACAAAATTCTGTCAGCAAGGGTATAAAAATACTTCCTTAGCGTTTACATTCATTTTGTGCCTTACACCAGGTGCTAGTTTCTTCTACAAACATTTTGCAGCATAGTTTCACTATTTCACTGTAATCTTCCTAGAAGTACACAGAGACACAATGGAATAAATTATTCAACAAGGAATTGTGATTTTGGTTATATGGCGATTCAGAGTTACGGAATTTGGACGTCCTGCCAATCCAAAATCTGGAGGATTTGCGATATGTTTGAAACTGCATTCACAAGTCTAAAAAAAAGTGCCATGTGCTCGGGCAGTGAACGCAGACTTGTTTAGAAGTATCTGACACACATTGACAATATATATATTTGTACAAAAAAAAATATTTCTCGTAAAAATGTAATGGTAAATTTAAATGCAGGTTTTTATTTATGAATAGCGTGTTACAGTAGTGTTTGTATACAGCGTGAATTAGTGTAAATGCAGTCTTCTACTAGTGCATCGTACAAGTGTGAGCAAATACACATCTGTTAGAAAATGTGTTTATTATAATATGTAGCTAAATTTGCACTAATGCAGACAATTTAAATCCTTGTGTCACTGGAACGTGATTGGCTGTAGCCAGTCCAAATATATTCGGATTATAGCGATGATACAAAGTTTTGGTTTTATTTAATAGTGTATGGTTAACGATGGCTAGTTCAGTGTAAACAAGAGGAGAATATTGGCAAGTTAAAATTATTATTATATATTTTTTAATTGTATGGGAAACTTACATAAAGCACCCCTCCCCAAAAACAAATATTTAGAGAAATACTCCAAGCAGCACAACCACTACAGAACACAGCCGTGGTTATGATGCCAGAAGTGAATTACTCCATTATAAGGAGTGAAACCATTTTAGAATGGTTTATCTTCTGATCTGCGTCTGCAAGGTACCGCTCCATTTTTCTACTACTTCCTACAGAGAACTGGAAGCTCTTGCGTATAGGCTTCTGTTAGCTTTCCTGAGCTAAGCCCCGCATCACCACACGGGTAAACTCTACATCACGTGTGTGTCTTCAAAATGGCTGCCTACCATGCCTGACATGGATGTTTTCCAGAACTTCATTTATTTGAGCATATGAGGTGCCTTGTACCCGTAGCAGAGTGCATTTAATGATGAGGGACTCCAGGGAACAAAATCGGACAAGACCCTAAAATAGAGACTGTCCCACCGAAATCGGGACATTTGGGAGGCCTGCTTTAATTCATATAATATACATATAATTTAATATACATTTGGTATCCATGTGCCAACACAATGTAGTAATGTCATGGTTAGACCTACAAAACAAGACTTTGACATAATTGACAGGACAGATTCCCCTTAATTTAAGCCACTTGTGCTCAATTACGAGTTTCACCTTTGAAAACACACACTTGAGAGGCTCATGCTGCAAAAAGTTATCAGTCCCAGATGATGCAAGATTGAAAATCATCTTATTCTGAGAGACACCGAAAAACTGTGTACATTCCCGGGTACTATATTCAGACAGGCCTTTAGTCTGGGTGCATCGATTATACAAAGTAGCATGCATTGAGACACAGAGAATGGTTTAATCCTCTGAACTAAAAAAAAAAAAAAAATCACATTCCTCTCTCATCTAGCAATCAGTGTTAACACTATCCTCCTGTGAGTTTGAAGCCAGCTTTTGCAGTTCCTTTCGTTGATTGGATTCATCCTGGGGTAAAAGGTGAGATTTTGTGCGTTTTCCCACTAAGCAAAATGAGACTTTTCAAAGCTAAAATGTCAGAGCAAGATTTTTCCACCAGTCGATGAATGGACTCATTGTTTAGCTAGGAATGTCTGCACAGTATTGTCCAGGTATAATTTTACAGCAACCCTCACCTTCCTTTTCCCTCTCCGTCCAACAATTCTTAAAACTATTAAGAGATTTATATGTTTTTATTTTATTTTATTAAGATTTCCTCATACATGTCTCTTCTGTCACTGTATGATCTTTTCTTGGTTTTGGCCCATATTACGAGAAAACCTTCACATTTGCGGCTACGACTGTGAGAAGACATTCAATAGCACATTGTGCATCTATTCCCTGCAGATGAGACTCCAGACAGCTTGAATTTTCTTTAGTGGTTTTATCTTCTGCCAGGAACGTGAGAAAAAAAAAAAAAAAAAACCTAAAATTGAGGACAGACTTTCTAATTTCTACAATCCAAGCATAGCAGAATAAATGGATCTCTAATGGAGTCCACTGAGCAGAATTGTATTTGACAAGAAATAAAACCTTTATACCAGCGATATAAAGATTGCAGAGGTTTTAAACAAATTTTCCCATAATCTTTACACAACGGTTCGGGTAGTAGTTGGGTATCTTTCTCTATGGACTATAAAACTTACTCGAGTTTAGGGTTTTTTTTCGTACTGAAACACGAGCGATAACATTTTCTAAAAACTTGTAGGAAGGTTGCAACTCAGCGAAGTCAAAGCAAATCAATATTTCTAACGTAAAAAAGTTGGCACTTGGGAATCCATGGTAGCCTGGCACACCTGAGTGTCCACTCTGTATGAATGTGTGCCGGGGTGAAACGATTCATTTATACAGATTATGGGGCAGCACATGAAAAGCATTACCTTGTTCTTTAAGAATTCAAAACAGTGCATGAAGGAAATCAAGACATCAGCCAAAACTCACATGAATTCTACATACAGCACGGCAGTGCTCAAACATGTTAAATTATTATTAATATTTATATAGCGCCAACATATTCCATAGCGCTTTGCAATTGTAGAATAGTTGACAATATATATTTGACATAGAGGATATTAACAGAGGCAAGAGTTAGCTAGACCCTTCTCAAATTACAATCTATAAGGCAGATACATATCGTTAGAGGTCTTGCGCAGGAACGTTACAGGTAAGGTGGACTGACTGAGATTCAATCCTGAGTGAGGTCTGTGTGATCCAATGCTACTTGTATGGACAGAGAAGGTACTGTGCTTACATTGGTGACTGCTGGAGTTAGGAAGTTAAAAATGATGGGTTATTGTGAATTACATACCTCCATAGTGCCCCTGTTTAGGATGGACAATCCTAATCCCTCTGTTCCTCTATACTCCCCTAATGTCCCTGTAGTCTTTGCGTTCCATATGGTTGGTGTGGCCGAGTGTATAACAGAGCTCCACAGCAATAATACTCCCAGTAATGTGTCTGAGTATATAACAGAGCTCCACAGCAATAATACTCCCAGTAATGTGTCTGAGTGTATAACAGAGCTACACAGCAATAATACTCCCAGTAATGTGTCTGAGTATATAACAGAGCTCCACAGCACTAATACTCCCAGTAATGTGTCAGAGTGTATAACAGAGCTCCACAGCAATAATACTCCCAGTAATGTGTCTGAGTGTATAACAGAGCTCCACAACAAAAATACTCCCAGTAATGTGTCTGAGTGTATAACAGAGCTCCACAGCAATAATACTCCCAGTAATGTGTCTGAGTGTATATTTGCATAACTCTGTACTGAAAATCAGAAAATCTCCAGCAGCACAGATCATAAAACAAACAACCAATCAGAAAATACAAAAGGCCATGTCAGCTTAAACCCCTCCTCTTGCTTTGTAGCCAACAATAAACAGGTAACAAGATACATAAACCATGAAAAACATATGTCAAAGTCCCAAGTAATTAATACAGAATTCCACAGATCCAGAACGGAAAATGGTCGAACAAGACAGTAGAGGTAGACTTGACTCCAGAAGAGAACAAATTACACTGAAATAAAAAGAAAAAGTGATAGGCATCTGAAATGGCCGGTTGTCTGCATATAATGAACAATTCCATTATTCTAATCATTGCCAACCATATATCGGTGTTACATATAATCTAAATAAAATAGAATATGTATCCCCCGCACAAAAAACGTACTGAAGACAGAAACTATGATCCATTCCATACAGAAAAAAGGGAGGGAAAAGAAACAGGGGAGGGAAATATTAGCTCCCGCAGAGAAAGCCTGAGAGGCAGCCGCACCTCTGACTAAGTGGGCTCCAAAACAAGATTCAATGCCAGCTTTAGATAAAAGCCAGCTGACCCATCTAGCCAATGACGTAGTGTACACCAGACCATGCGGCCTGACGTATGAGATAGAAGTTGACCTGACGGAGAGACTCTGAGGGGTGCGGTGATGTCTGTATAACGCATCAATGCTCTCACCACGCACAACCGCGGGGTCTAGAGGAGGAACAGGAGGAATCTGACTTAGTGCGACGGGAAATAGAAAAGGATACTCCTTTAGTTGAGAAGGAGAAGCTGTCGACATCAGGTCCCCTAAGAACCGCAACGAGAGAAAAAGAGATGAGGCACAATAAAAGGGTAGGTTTAGCCAATAATTGACTAAGAGATAGACCAGTATTATACGGCCAATCTCTAAGGAAGCGCAGCACCACGTCTATGTCCCAGAGACGAGAATATTTAAGTGCTGGAGATCTAGACAGCTCTGCGCCCCGCAATTAACTACATACCAGTGGATCTAGACCTACTGGGACGCCGCAGTGTATGGGAACGTGCGTCAATCGCACTACATTGTGAAAGCGATATGATCGGCCTTGACATCGTTCAAGATGATGGGGTTAGGTGCAGTAAAGGGAGCGGAATCCCTCTCCAGACACCAATGAGTCCAAGAGGACCATGATGAGATGTAGCATTTCCTGGTCCCGGGGACCCATGAGTCCCATAATAGGTCCAGGACACTAGGTCGAGCCTCTGTTCTAGGACGAGGGGGTGAAGTCCCCCCCGTAGTCCCGCCAGAAGTAGAGGGAAAGAAGGGAGGAGAAGCGGATGATCTTGGGGCATCTCCAATAGGTCCGGGAACCATGCTTGACTCTGCTAGAGGAGCTATGAGGAGTGAAACCCTGTGGATGCATGTGTGGTGGAGCACTCTTGCCAGCATGGAGAATGGAGGGAATGCATACGCACAGTGTGTCCGCCATGCTTAAAGGAACATGTCCACCACCATGCAGTTCAGATCCGGGAGCCATCTGTAGTAGTTCGGAAGCTGGGGATTGGTCGAGAGGCAAACAAGTCCAGATTAAGTATTTCAACTCCCGGAATACTGATCCGTTGAGCTTCCAGTTGCTGCAGTCTTGCCAGTGTCGGGACAACAAGTCTGCCATCAGGTTGGTAATTCCCGGAAGTTATTCCACTCACAGCATGAGGCAGAACCTGTAGATTTATTTTGTGACCTCCATGAGGGCTTGGGACCTGGCTCTACCTAGGTGATTGATATAGTGCACTACTGAGAGGTCGTCCATGCGAAACAGGATGCAGCAGTTGGACATCGCTTTGGTTAGACTGCGGATGGCGAAGGACCCCACAATCAACTTCAGGTAGTTGATGTGAAGTCCTGCCAAGGTCCTCCCAAAGAGAAATCCGTGCAATGTGCCCTCGAGCCCCAGAGGCTGGGGTCTGATTCCACTATGAAATCCGGAGAGGAGCCAAAGATCGCTTTGCCATCCCAGAGTTTCATGTGTAGGAGCCACCAGTGGAGCTCTGTCCTTACGTCCACCAAAGTGGTATCCATTGGTCGTAGGACTTTCCGGAACATTGGCACTTCGCTTTCAGGCATTGTATGACTCTGTAGTGCAGTGGTCCCAGAAATATTGCCTGAATGGAGGATGATAGAAGACCCACGATACGGGGGAGCATCCGGAGGGGAAATATGTCTATGCGAAGGACCCGTCTGATCGCTTTTCTGGATGTTGGCTTCGAGGCAGGAAGATGCAGTACACAGTTCACCGACTTGATCTTGAAACTGAAGAAATTAGACTGTCTGCGAAAGGGAGAGTCTAGACTTCTGTCTGTTCACCACGAAACCCAAGAATATCAGAAAGTGAACAACAAAATTTTGGCTGCACTCGTAGCCTGGACACGGATTCGCATAAGATTAGCAAATCGTCCAGGTATGCAAGGCACTGCACGCCTTTGGATCGAATGTGAGCCATCACCAGTTTCAGTAGCTTTGTGAAGCACCACAGAGCTGAACTGAGACCAAAGGACAGACATGTGAACTGACATGCTCATACTCTCCACAGGAAATGCAGAAAGCGCTAACACTCCCAAGCAACAGTTACAGACAGTTACATGTCCTTCAGATCCAGTCGCGTGAGCCAGTTGTTTTCGACTAGGAGGTCCTGAAGTAGGTGTATCCCTTCCATTTTAAAATGTCTGTATTTTGTATTGGTTTTGGAGATTTATAACCGGTCGGTAATCCCCTGTTCTTTTGTTGACTAGAAATATGTTGTTGAAGAACCTGTCCCCATCTGGAATGTATTGTACTGTGCCTTTGGTGAAAAGGGAACGGATCTCTTTGTCCACGAACAGGTTGTGATCATGTGACATGTGTAGTGGAGGTGTAGATGAGGTTTAGATGAGCTGCGAGTAGAACCCGATGGCGTAACCTTGCACGGTCTGTAGGATCCATGCGTCTCGAGTAACTGCTCTCCATTTTTGCAAGAAAAGAGATAGGTTGCCGTTGGAAACAGGTAGGCAAACGGTTAAACTCACCTGTAGAGAGTTATCCACGACCTCTGCCTTTAGTTCCTCTGGCTCTGTCCGAGCCTCTGTAGTACGAAGGCCTATGTGTAGTGGTTGGGTAGAAATTGGATGGAGTAGGATAGGATCTGGAGCCTATGGACCAGAAGCAGCTGGTGGCTCAGCTTCGTGCTGACCAGCCCTCCCAAAAACACCCCTGCTTGGTGGGGTGCGGAAAACTTGTTTAAGCAAGGATTCAAGGTCGTAAACAGGTTGACGTGCTTTTTCAATTCGGCAATTAAAAAAGGTTCCCCGAATAGAAGACCCTTTTTGCCAGTGGGTCAAATTCTTTTGATCCTAGTTCCAGTAACTTTGTGTCAATTGTCAGCAGTGCTGATTTGCGCTGTTTGCCACACAATGCGGCATTGGCATTGTCCAGTAGGCAGATTGAGCGTTGAGACCATTCTCAGGTAGCGTTGGGGTCTAGCGCCAAGACAGTAAAATAGAGCATTTATGCTATCGGTCTGAGCAGATCCAAAAATGTATCTTGCGTAGCTTTTAGTCCCTTCTCAATGCCTTTTCGTGGGTCATGGCCGGACTGAGACATAAAAACCACTACAGTGGTATCAAACTCTGGTGTTATGGCCACTTTGTCAGGTAAGAGCGGTCTTGGGCATTCGGTTTTGAGGTGTGGCCGAATTGCTTTCTCCATCATTTTATGAAACCAGTAATGTACAAATCGGGCCAGGTGATCTGGGAGGCTCCATTCCGATTATCTCGGATGTCGCATAGTGTGAGGGTTGAATAATGGAATACATTGCTCATCTAGGAAGAGTCCGTCCTCAGTCCCTGTGGTCACCAGGTGGTTCAAGGTTTCCCTGTGGGGGTCATCTTCCTTCAGTACCTTTTTCTGACATACTTAGAAGAAGTTTGAGGCAAGTCCTGCCATTCATTTTCCTCCGATGCTGAACCCACTCATCGAGCACATTCAATGAATGCAAAAGGTAGTAGTCACCCTCGTCAGAGGAATCCAGGGTTCTGACGTTCAACCCGTATGGGTCATTTGACGGGAGCTTTGCTCTTGACTTTAGATACGGGCGGGCTATCCCCTTTCCAGTTGCGTCTTGATTTGGAAACCTCTGACCGATACATCCGCCATGTCCAGTGACCACGCTTCACCTTGGGGCTGGGGCAAAGCCCGCAGCAGAGCCCTTTTCTATTAAGGCCACTACTGAGGGATTAATCATAGCTTGAAAGTCTTGGGTCGGTTGAGCAGTTTCATCCATGCTCAATTCTGTCCTGTCTAAGAGATAGAGGCAATCAGTAGGAGTATTGGCAGAGGAAGCAAGTCCACAAGGTGCCGGACTACTGGTACAACTGGGGCTCACCCAGAGCCCTGGTAGTGGGTAATGTCTTGTGAATGTAGTAGGTGCCAGTGAAAGAGGTCACCCTCTAGTGGTACAAAAGGGGTTTCCCTTGAGTGACATTGGAGACATAATAGTCTCATAATATTGGGACTCACCCAATAAGACCCCTACATGGGGTTTGGTACCAAAGAGGGGCTAACACTCTAAATAGATGCTCTGAGGTGTGTAATGGTAGTCGGGGCTCACCCAAGTTGTACTCGAGGGCTGTACCTCAGTGATCAGCAAGAGTATTCTGAACAGTTCACATAGGTGTTCGTATATATTTGAGGTACCATATAAGGAGTATATCCCTGTAAAGTCTGCTTCAGCAGAGGGAGGTGATAAAGTGGGAGCTTATGCCAGGTGCCGTGCCTTGAAAACCCAGAGGACACCCACGTAATAGAAAACATACACGTGGCACAGTATAATAGAATCCCTGTTCAGGAACAGATATGCAATTGCTCTTTACATTGCCTTTAGACAGTCATATGCAGAAATCCATAGTTATACTACACTGCTGTAATCTGAATTCCAGGTATATTTATATGATCCACAAAGGTTATAGAATCAGGAAAGTGTGTGACCCAACAGTGAATTCCTTGTCCTCAAAGTGCAGACCGAGTGATTCCCAATCTGGAATAACAGAAATAAGGTTGCCGTGCATCTTGTGGTAATCAAAAGATCAAAGAAGGCCGCGGCTAGCACGGAATGGTCCTTCGGCCCGCCAGTACAGTGTGTAAGTCTCCCGTAACCCAAATCACCCCGTGCAGCCCCAAAGGCAGTTTCTCCTGAAGGGAAAACCGAGCTCGAATGTGGCAATATCAGCTTAAAGAATAGGGAAAATATAAGGCGACCTGAGGGAGCTGCAATAAGGTTAGAACGACAGACGGAGGGAGACATGAGTGTAAATAAATCTGAATAACTATTATAAGACTAATACTACATTGTGAAAATGCACAAAGTAAAAGGAAGAACAAATTACTCTGACCTGTGCACAGCAAGAGCAGCAAACAAAGAGGAGGGGTTTAAGCCGTCAGGGCCTTTTGTGTATCATCCTCCTTTTTTCTGATTGGGTGTTTGTTTTATGATCTGTGCTGCTGGAGATTTTCAGTATAGAGATTTTCCATGTGAAATGCTGGCAGGTATGGAATAGATTGAGAATCTGTTGTCTGGGAGGAGAGTGAATTTATAGTATCTGTGATAAGATATTCTGGGATATCAAGAACTATAAGTCAGACCTGGTGTTTGCATCACAAATGCCTGTATATGGTCTTGGTGACTGAGCTGGAGCTTGGAGAAAGTATCTGAGTGAGAACCAATTTATGGGAGTCTGAGAGCAAAAGTATCTGATGTAAGAAAGATCTGCTGGTTGTGCAAGAAGGATACGTTGTCCGTGTATGGAGGGTAAAACTGAGTGTAACCATATAGAGGGGGTTAGATGCACTGCATTTTGGTGTAAGGTATAGTTATTAAAGGACCACTAAGGGGTTTGGCCAGGCAACGGAGCAATCCAGACGCAGGCAAAGTGAGCGGCCGAGCTTTTCTTAGATTTCAGATTTTAAAAGTAGATTCTGGTTATATTTCTGGACAATAATTAAAAGGTTAACAATTCCAGTGCCTGACCCTCGAAGCTTGTTTTAATATTCTGGACTTCCCTCACAAAGCCTATTAGGGCAGACAAAGTAGCCAAACTTCCAGCCTCTGTGTTTTTGCAGCAGGACACATACTCCCTAACCCCCCTTTAGGACTGGTGGAGGTTATCCTGGTACCCAACAGCTTTAATCTTGGCCTGGCTTAACACAGTAAGGACTCAACACCTTAACCTCAGTATATGCAATCATTTCACTTGGCGTAGTCTAAAATGGCGGACTAAAACCTTACGGTAACTGCTGGGGAGCTAGGCAGACCCATCTCCACTTATTGTGGCCATTTAGCACCTTGAATCTCGTTTACCAAATTCTGGAGGGCTGGCATACCTTCATAATGGTGTAAAATATCACCTACCTGCTCCAGCAAACCACAGATGACTCAAAGACCTCATGGCACTAGCTGCGTGCTAAGAAGACGACCTTACTTCACGCGACTAGCACCAAGGGGAATTAAGCTATAATACTGCCATCACCCTCGAAGGGGCCACAGGAGGCAACAGCATCTCCAGACCAGGCCTAGTGCCTTCTATGTGCAAAAGTGAAATAGGGAGGGTAACTAACATTTTTTTTCCCAACGGTGTTCCTTTAATGAAATCTTATATTCTCTAAACATGTAAAGGTATACAATTTTATTTCCAACAATCTAGAAGCCGATACAAAAAAAAAAAAAAAAATCATCTCAGTGTTAAACTGTAGCCATAATAATAATAAAAAAGCCAGCATACGTAAAAGAAACCGTAATTTATTTAAAAAGAGAAGTGGAGTAGACATTGCCTCTTTCATTCATCTTTTAACATGGAAAAATATATTTTTCTTCTTGCAGTGACCTTAAAGTTTTCATTAATCTGTCAATAAACTCTTTTATTTTGGGGCCCACAGTCTTAGAAATTGAAACATTGTGTAAATAAAGCAAAGCGGGTCACAGTGACGAGTGATGGGGAACATGGAAATTCATCACAAAACCTAAATAAAAAAAAATTGTTTTTTTGTGAAACGCACACTGCTTTGATCCATAATCAAACATTACAATCCTTTACTTTATATATATTGGTAAATTGTAATAAACATTCAGGGAAAACCATACAAATATTTGCGATCTGTGAAAACTTGTTAAGGCCAATACATTTGCACATTTTCTGCATTTATGGTGTAACTTATAACCATTTTCACTACGGTAAATTAGGAACAGATGGGAAAGCAGTGATAGCCTAGCGCAGGCATAGGCAAGAGCACTCCAGATGTTTTGGACTACACCTCCCATGATGCTTTGCCAGTATTATGGGTGTAAGAGCATTATGGGGGATGTAGTCCACAACATCTGGAGTGCCAAAGGTTGCCAATCCGTGGCCTAGCGTATGGACACGGGGTAGATCTAGTTGAGGCAGTCAGACACAGAATAATGCATGGTATGTATCCCATTTATTGGACTCAAAAAACACATTTTGTATTTTTCACAAAGCTCATGGCTCTACTGACCCAGGCAGTCATAGATCAGATTATAGAATGGGGGGACTTCAACACCATTCTTGACTCACATAGGGATAGATCCTCAAATCCTTCTGCTGTTTAGGTTGTCTCATCTTGCCACCTCCTGTAATCTTCACGATCCATGGATGATTCCACCTGGCGAGAGAGGCACTAAGGCACTACACGTTCCACTCTTTTGTTCATGATTCCTTCTCCAGAATAGACATGTTTTTAGTAAGCTCAACAGTACTACCATATGTAACTAAAACAACCATAGACCCTACAATATCAGAGCATGCCCTAGTCACACGAACAATATCCTGTTTATCTTCCCCACCATTTACTACTCAATTGCTTTTCCCATCCTATCTAATGAACCACCCATCCTTTCAAATTCACTTTCAGGGTTAGGCTAATTTCATGGACAACAACCTAGAACATTATTTATAAAATATTTCACCCGGAAAGATACACTGGGATTTCTCTCGTTTTCAAGTATGTCCTGGGTCCACAAAACATTGCATTGATAATAGAGTACAATAAAATACAAAAACAATATTAATACACAATATAAAAAAAATTAACATAGAACAGGTAGGAAATATATAATCAACCATGACAGGTGCATTCTGTTTTGAATTATGTAGCGAGGGATCTCTTAAAGGACTTTAGGCTTGGGGAAGATTTGAAGGTGTGCGGGAGGTCGTTCCACAATTGCGGCGCTCTGTAGGAGGAGGAGGATGGGGCTGCTTTCTTTTTATCTAGATGAACCTAAACTTTTTTTTTAGGAAACATCCAAAAAAGTTATGAGTAGACAAATAATTTCATACACAGACTCGGCAAAGAAGGCAGAAGGATTTCACTACACTAAAAAGGGTTCTGAAACTCTCCCAAAACAGATTTTTCTGACACCTCTGCTAAAAATACACATATCAAGAAGCAAAATGTACTTTGAACAGCTTCATAGGGAACCATGCACAATCAAAATTGGACTTCCAAACAAAAAACCCCTGTTCAGATGGGGTGGAAGGTCCAGGAAGTTGCTAACCTAAAGCAAATTCAAACCCATAACAGCAAGTGTTTCCCCTGCTCCGACAGTCATAGACATACCTTGCATTATCAAAATCTTCCATTACTATTTTCAATAAATAGCCAAAGGACCGACTGATAACCACACTCAGGGCATAGACTTCCTCAATCCACTACAACTAACATCTAGATGAGGACTTCAGGTAACTCCTTAAAGAACCCATTACAGAAAAGGAGATACAAGTAGCCATAAAATCCCTTAAATCTGGCAAAGCACCAAGACCAGACACCGTAGAAGATAAAATCCTGAAACATTAACCCAACCGTAAAGATGTTTTTCAATCAAACATACCTAGAAGGGCTCTCTGTGGGACTACTTTAACCAGGCATGTACAGCCCTTCTTCCAAAACCAGACAGGGACACAGAAGCTCTAACAGCATATTGCCCAATATTGTAACTTAACCTAGTTTTTAAATTTCTTACTAAGATCATAGCAACGAAAGGGCAAACGTTATTACCATGGATATTCACAACTCATCAACTGGGCTTTGTGGTGGGATGCCAGATGGTTACTAGTGCCCGTAGAACACTGGCAGCAGTGAGTGGGTGGGTGAACTATGCTTCATCCTCACTTATCAGTCTCGATATAGAAAAAGCCTTATGATCGCATCTATTTCAAGTGCTAAACCTTAGCTACTTCAGACACATTCATAAACTTTAATAATAATTAGTATGGGCACATGCATCACCACATATGGTCTTGACTCCACCGATTACCTGGGGAGAGGATTGACAGTTGTCCCCGCTACTCTTCAACTTGGCAATTAACCTATTACAAGCTACTGTAACCTTACAAGGATTCCAGGCCATCCCAATAGGCAAGATGACCTACTAATTTACATGAGGAAACAAGCTCAGTCTCTCTCACCTCTCCAATACAGACTCAAAGTTAATTGGTCCCATCCATGCACAGATAAACCAGGAAATTTCCTCTGAAATGGCAACCACTTGCTCTTACATATGTGGGGATTAAAATTCCCAAACATATTTCCCTCCTTTACAATTTAAGTATTCCGACATCCTTTCATCTATTTTCCAACAACATTAGTAAAAAAAATAAAAATTTAAATAAACCTCTATCGTATATAGTTCGAGCTTTTTTTTAATGAAAATTAGCTTCCAAATATGGTTATACCCCTTGCAGGTACTTCCACTTCTCTCCGGAAAAGACAAAAGTTATACGTCTTACGTTGACTAAATCTCTCCAATGCAAAAGAGTACAATTTAATAATCACTTTGTGTATCCTGGCTCATTGCTTGCCACTTGGGCTATTTCTAACCCTCTATTGGATTTCCCTATTAAAGGGTATTGAAACTACCTTGTTTCAGATCAGTAGCCGAGCCCTTATAGTCTCTACATAAACCCATAATTAACAAACCTGAATTTCATAAGGTAAACCACTAACCTGTCACAATTTGTGTTACCCGTGGAAGTCACATAATTGGTTCTTTCAGTTCTCTCCCTGGGGGATAGTGGGGTGCATTCCACCGACCTATTACCATGGTACACATACTTCCAGGTGCAACATTATTTCCACACATCACTTTACTCATGCAATTTGGGAAAACCCCTGGGATACTCTATGATGCACCTCAAACACTGCCTTATACTCCATCTCCAAATTATACACCCTCATAAGATCTACTCCAAACTGGGACATGATAAACATGATTAGGGAGATGAACACTTTTTTCTGATGTCAGTCCAGCAGATATCCTCCGTGCACACCACACTCAATGCCAACTATTACCCATGGTCTCCGACAGGCATGTTCTTAAAATCCATTATTTACACCTACTGTTCTCCACATCACTCATTTCAAATAAAAATAAATACAGATTTATAACACTGTGTGTGAGTGTGGCCTAATCAAGTCCTTTTGGGGGAACATAAATCACAACATGCCCCTCTCTTTGCATCTTAAACCAGGGTTTTTGGAACTGGGAACCATTCTGGGTAATTCAATACCAAAATAATATAGATCTTTTTTTTTTTTTTTTAAATAGTTTTTAGCAACCATAACAGCAGGTTTGAACAACCCTGGAGTACAGAGCCTGGTTCTCGGTGTAGGGGGTAGTCATCGTCTTTTACAAATACATATATTTAAAAAAATGCTCTCTCCACCTACTCAACACCGCTATGGGTGGGGGGGCACCCTGTGGACCAACAAATGGTTACAGTTTCAGAGGTTTGGCCCACCAGCTTTATCATTAAAAGGACACATTTTGGTTCAAGGCTTATTGCTCTTTCCTCAAGTCTGGGTAACTGCTCCACCTTACATTGTACAAGAGGATATGAAGGCCTTATCCGGGGAGGGAGAATACGTATCAGGACACTGACAAGACGGGATAAACATTAGAATTAATGAGTTTGTATTAGAGTTTTTTCCCCCCACCATTTCCTTTCTTCTCTATAATTAAGAATATACATTCAAAGGGTTTTGGAGTGTCGAATTATGTATAAACCACATCTTTACCTAACTGCTCCAAATGTTAGAAACTCCCATAACACAAAAAAAAACATTAAAAAAAAAACAAAAACACATTGCATTTTGCATCACCCAAGAAGTTTGCCTTTTTTCCTGTAGGCCTTTATTTAAAGACTTGCTGGGAACCAAAATAAAAACATTATCTGTGTCAGGATACATATACAATCCACAACATTTGAAGGAGCCTTAAAGGGACACTCCAGCCCATTTTAGTGGTCTGGGTGCCAACTCACATAACCCTTAACCCTGCAAGTGTAATCACTGCAGTTTTTATAAACTGCAATAATTACCTTGCAGGGTTAAGTCCTCCTCTAGTGGTTATCAGACAGCCACTAGAGGACTTCAGGGTTCTTAAAGGAACGCTATAGTCACCTAAATTACTTTAGCTAAATAAAGCAGTTTTAGTGTATAGATCGTTCCCCTTGCAATTTCACTGCTCAATTCACTGTCATTTAGGAGTTAAATCACGTTGTTTCTGTTTATGCAGCCCTAGCCACACCTCCCCTGGCTATGATTGACAGAGACTGCATGAAAAAAAAAAAAAAAACAGGTTTCACTTTCAAACAGATGTAATTTACCTTAAATAATTGTATCTCAATCTCTAAATTGAACTTTAATCACATACAGGAGGCTCTTGCAGGGTCTAGCAAGCTATTAACATAGGAGGGGATAAGAAAATCTTAATTAAACAGAACTTGCAATAAAGAAAGCCTAAATAGGGCTCTCTTTCCAGGAAGTGTTTATGGAAGGCTGTGCAAGTCACATGCAGGGAGGTGTGACTAGGGTTCATAAACAAAGGGATTTAACTCCTAAATGGCAGAGGATTGAGCAGTGAGGCTGCAGGGGCATGTTCTATACACCAAAACTGCTTCATTAAGCTAAAGTTGTTCAGGTGACTATAGTGTCCCTTTAAAAACACAAAAAGTGTTTTAAATGACGCTGGATGTCCTCACGCTATGCATGAGGACCTCCAGCGTCAGCAGAATCCTTATAGGAAAGCATTGAATAATGCTTTCCTATGGGGAGATCTAATGCGCGGCCATTGCATGCGCTTTAGGTCTCCCACGCTGGCTGATGGAGCGTGGGTGGAGCCTGACCCAGCACCAAGGGACATCGGCGCTGGATTCAGTTAAGTCACTGAAAGGGTTTTAACCCCTTCAGCAACATGGAATGGGGGGTGGGAGGGAGGGGGGCACTGCAGGATTCTGCAGTGCCAGGAAAACAGGTTTGTTTTCCTGGCACTGGAGAGTCCCTTTAAGGATTAAATGCTTAGAATAGGATATAGAAACAAACATAAAAAAGAAAAAAAAATTAGGAAACCCGAAACATTTTTAGAGAACCATAAAAAGACTTCAAAAGGACAACGGGAAAAAAATTATAAATATAAAAGTTTATTCAGTATAGTGTTTAGAAAAATAAGTTCACATCATTTCAGAATAAAATAAAACTTGTCCAGACATCAATCCCTATTACAGTACAATGAAAAACAAACAGATACCTCTTTGGTAGGGCGACTGCAAAGAAATGTTTTGTGACATTATTTGTACCATTAAACAAAACAAAACATATAATATAATAATATATATATAGAAACCCCTCCATTACAGTTATGGTTTGACATTTGTATAATCATAAGGCACAACAAGAAAAAAAAAATACAAAATAAATAAAGTGGAAAAACATGCAAAAAAGGCTGCTTAAAATGAAACAAATTCAATAATTAGACATGCATTGTATTTGTTTTGGGTTAACGTGGGAGAGCCCCCCTCCCCCACCATTACAGATATATATTTTGGATAAGAAGAAATATTCAAGTTGAGAAGTTTTATGTTTCTTAATGAGTTCTGATTGTACTTCCAACCTTCCCCAAGGCACATCATGCAAGTGCTGTGCTGGTTACAGAAACGTCAAGTCTACAAATTTGTGAACATTGTCAATGTCGTAGAAAGTTTTTCTAACAAGCAGAGGCATTAACACTAAATAGTATTGTGTATCTAATTATATATTGGTTAATGCAGTTTCCATGCAATAGAAAAACAAAATGCTTAACTATTAAGTAAAAATGGTAAAATAGTGCAAAATCTAAATCCATGTTAAAAATAAAATAAAAATAAATGTAGTGTTTAACTGCAAGAACTGAAATTTGAAAACCGTATGGTCTTGTGGAATTCATGAAAATTCTTTCGTAAAAAAGGCTTGATTGTCTTTCCTTTTGTATGGAGTGTGTTTACCATGTGCTTGGTTTATATAAAAAAAAAAAATTAAACTGTCCATTAAAATGAAACGTCAATATCCGCATTTAAAGGATACAATCTTTGGAGAAATTATACTAGCAAGAGCTTTAAACGGATATATAAATGAAGGTCTACTTTTCCACTTTACAATGTGCTTGCTACAAAAACAAATGGCCAACAGGCCAAAAGGCACAGGGGAATTTAGAAAATAAAGGTATATTTATACATGAATATAATAATATATATATATGAAAAAAAAGTAGAACAAACAAAACACAATAGCAATAATAAAGAACAAAAATTATGAAAATTAAGGATATAAATTTCAACAGTCTGCAATTCATGAACAGTCAAAGTACATCTTTTACGTTCCCTAATAGCTCGTCTTCCTGACAGCAATCCGTTTTATTTACATTATTATTTCCCCATTAATGGTATTCAATCTCTGATTAAAGCGCACATAACCCAGGCAGCTCCAAAAGAAGGATTTTGAAGCAAACAGGTAAGTGGGGGAGGAGAATGAGGGAGGGCGGAGGGACAATAATTAGGCAATAGTTGCAAGAAAATCGATAAAAAGGCACAAGCCAGGGTACTACATTGCCTATGGAACTCTCTCTAAATATCTCCAATGCTTAAAGAAAAATAAAAACAAGGAGCTTTTAGAGTACCTAAAACTGCTTAAAAAGGTGATCAATCAATTTAAACCCCGAGTGCAAAATCTGATGTTGCAATAGGGGCGAAATGTTGACTTCAACACCACTGAAGTAGCTTGTAATTGTTTCACTTAAGAAAATAATGTTAAATGTTATGCTTTCAGGTATAGAATGCATATTTTTGATTAATGTAAAAAAAATAAAATAAAGGTCTTGCATATATATTGTGCATTACTAGAAGCAAAATGTCTAGTGTACAAAACCTTAGGTCATACATTCCATAGTTTACATTTATTTTCACAATAAAATTGGATAATATCAGAAAGGCTTTACTACAAGAAAACAAAAAAAGTGTTACATTTTCAATGTAACATTCGGATGTGTACTGAAATAAAAAAACAAAAAACTTTATATCATTTGTTTCACAAACATTCTATATACACACATATATATGTGTGTAGGTATAGCGTATATTTGTGAGCAAAACAAACAAAAAATTGGGAGTTTGAAAGCAGCTCATTTTTAGTGTTCGGACTAAAATATACATTTCCAGCATAACCCAAATACAAGAACAAGGGAAAGAAAAACAAAACAAAAACAAAGAAACTTGTTCAGTACCTCTTCCACTTATCCTTTCACCATTGCTATAAAGTGTCAGACCACTGTCAGGTTTATTAACTTGTGTTCCCTTTAATACCCATATTTCACGGTTTATCCTTCGGGATTGTGTGAAAAACGGCTTTAGGAAAACTGAATTTCAAACCCTCGTGAATTAAAGTAACGGCCATGTTATCTTTCTTACAGAAACAATTCCTAACAAAAATAAAATTACATGTCATGCATATCTTCGTCCATCTGAACATTCTGAAGCTTGGCCAATTCCTTTTTGTCCGTTTCGAGTTCTTCGCAGGTAGTATTTACCATGTTACTTATCACGTACTTTGATTTTGCATCCAGCAGCATGACGCTCCCACTTATTGTAGTGTTGTGAGAACTGGGCAGGTAATTTTCTTTTGTGACTGGCACAGACTGCAAAATCATGCTGTTCCGACTACCAAAATCATGATGGATTTGTGTTTCAGGATGGCTACCATTGTTGCTACTTGCAGTAACAGATTCCCCCAGAGAATGCTGTGCTTGAGAAACAGACAGCAGATCTTGGGTCGTGATGTAGTGACAATTAGAAAGAGGTGCAAAGTGAGCACTACTACAGGCCGTCACACTGGTTGTGGTAGCCGCAGAGGAGGAGATTGACTGGTTTAGTGTTGTGGACTGATTTCCAGTAATAGAAGCAAGATGTCCAGAAGCAGTTATTAAGGTAGGTGGCATCAGTGAAAAATTCTGTGCATTAGTTCCATTTACAAGGGAGGCTGCAACAGACTGAAGAGCATCTTCCGAAGACATGCTAATATTTACTTGTGTTGCGTTTTGATTGACAGGCATTAGCGGAGAAAAAACAAGGCTTCTTTCTAGCCCGTCTTGTTTGATAGAATGCGGAACGGTGTAGACTACTGTGCTAGGTGTGATGGAACTAAGAAACACCTTACCCTGATCACCACTTGAGATGGTGTCACTTGTAAACGTTCCCCCATCTGACGTACAGGCAGTGACCGAAAGGTTACCTATAAGCAAAAACAACAACATTTCAGAAAAGGAACAGACCAACAGAAAATCAGCTTCCCAAAATGAAACATTAAAGTAGAGGATGACGACCATCACAAAACATCAATGAATGCAATAACAAAAACAACGACTCACAATTAACAAAGTGTATTAGGTAGACTTGGGTCAAACAGTGAAGTGTTGTATATCTAGTAATATTCCATTGTGATTGCTGTACATTTAGAAAGAAGGCCTTGAATAGCAGCACGTCATACATATGGAGGAGATTTTTTTTAACCCAAGAAACAATGGTCAGCAGAGTCTAAATCAGACATGTCTGCTGCTCACTTTTTCAGTAACTCACACCAGATGCACTGCTCATATTTCAGAAGGAAACAACCCTCCCAGAAACCATAATGTAATGGCTGATTCTCAAATAAGGGAGATTCGTCTTTCAGTCGTTTTTTCAAGTAGAGGTTAACACAGTGAGGGAGTTTAAGCATGCGTGGGATAGGCATAAGGCTATCCTAACTATAAGATAAGGCCAGGGACTAATGAAAGTATTTAGAAAATTGGGCAGACTAGATGGGCCGAATGGTTCTTATCTGCCGTCACATTCTATGTTTCTATGTAAGTCGTTAATCATATCAACAGATCTCCATGCTACTGCTGGTTTAAACTCAGACGTGGCTTAGAGTTGGGGTAGCTGACAGGGCCAGGCTAAGATAATAAACACATGGTACATGTGTAGGTAACTTTCGGCAATCCAGATATTGTGAACTATATCCCCCATAATGCTTTTATAGCATAGCCACAATGCTGGAAGAGAAATAGGGGAGATACAATCCACCATCTCGAGTGCAGAAAGCTGCCTACCCCATGCTTCGTAAAATAATTAGCAGCCTCTTCCCAATATTAACCCAAACCGATATATACAGCCACATACATTCTGATAAATACATAGGATTCTGACAGCATGCTGATTATTCGAGGGAGGTGGGAGGGGGAAGGGCAAGGGGACAACCTAAATTAGTTTGCAAAATCCTGCGTTTAGCTTTTTCGATCACTTTCAACATTTTGGCTTTGCTGTAAAACACTTTCAAGCTTAGTTTTGTGCCTTATTATTTCAGATCGAAGAAAAGACCGCTGGCAACGGTGGGGCATGCGTAAGCAACGGGTTACTATACACCACTGACTCTCGAAGGCAGCTACAAATTGCCATGCTAGCCATTATAACAGAACTAAAAGCAAGGCGGTGCATTACTGGCTTCAAACCTGTAGCTTATCTGCTGGTTATCTGTGACTTAAATGGAATATGAACATTAGAACTTGAAACACTGTATTAAACGGCTACGCAAGTACGGATTTTCTCCTTCCACAGGGTTTAAACAAAATTGACAAAAAAAAAAAAAACCAGTAGAGCCCAAGCTGTTTTTAAATGCAATTGACGTTCTGCCATCCTTTAATTCTACAACATATCCAAGTAAAAGTGAAGAGCAGTGAGCACCAACCCACACCAAATTCTATCTGCGGGTTAATTAAAAAAAAAAAAAAAAAAAAGAAAAAGAATTCTGGTGCAATAGTAGGATTTTTAATTCCACAAAATTCCATCTAGGCTGTTCGATTTTGTTTTCCCATATATATCAACTCAAAGTCTTAACTCAGCAGCAAGTAAATGCAAAACAATAAAAAGCAAATATTAAAGGGAAACTCTAAACACTAAAATCACTTTGTTTACATTTGCAAGACTGCAGGGGCATTAAGATAGTGATATATATATTTTTTTTTAATTCAGACTGAAACCGAAGGTTTCAAATAAAGATTTAATAACCAAATTTCTTTCACATTCGGCGTCCATATGCTGGACACCTGGTAAGTGCCCAATTTTTCTCGCATAGAAAGAAATACACATAAAATATGTATTTAAAAAAAACAAAAAAACACATACGCATGCGCACACCTATACAGATATTTTCTTTTAAAGATATAGAACAATACAATGAAAGTCACAATACAATATGTTCCCTGTGTTTGCAAAAAATGCAAAAAACTAAAGTTAATCTAAAGATTTCTGAAAGCTCAACTCAGTGACAGTGTGAATGAAATAATCTTACAACAGCCAATACCTTGCAAACCAATAAAACAGTTCATCATCTGTTCTATTCATCAAGACATGGGTCTTAATTTACCAAAACCTTAAGCAGTTCTGGGCTACCGCTTTTAGAACGCAAAACTAAAAATACGCAGTACTTTGCACCCCACCATTCTCTGAAACAGAGTAAAAATACATCAAGAAAAAAAAAAGCAGTTTGGTAATTACTTGTTTTACATAAATACATATTGTTAAAAATAAAAACACAAACTTACAAGGAAAAGCATCTCCATATATCATAAAGAACACAAAGAACATGTATTATGTAAGTTACATTTTATCTCCAATGTTGTCCAAAATCAACTTTGTAGACTTGGGAATTATAAATAACATTTATTTCATCAATATTTACAACAGAAACACTCTTTAAAAGGGACACTATAGTCATCCAGACCACTTCATCTCAATGAAGTGGTCTGGGTGCCAGGTCCCCCAGGTTTTAAGATGTAAACAGAGCAGTTGGGCCGCTAGAGGTGCTTCTGCGACGCTGGATGCGAAAATCGCATCCAGAACATCCATAGGAAAGCATTGAGAAATGCTTTCCTATGGACAGTGTGAATTTGCGTGCGGCTCTTACCGCGCATGCGCATTCCGCTCCACTCGGGAGCGGATGTCGACGGGGGAGGAGGTCACCAGCGCTGGATTAAAGTAAGTGCCAAGGGAGGGGGGCCCTGACGAGTTTGTTTTCCTGACACTATAGTGATCCTTTAAGGACCAATAACATTTTTTTGCTGTTCTCTCAATCTAGTTCCACGTGCTAGTATAGCATATTCTGCTTATTTAAAATAACACTATAGGCACCCACACTACGACATCCTCATTTGGTGGTCTGGGTACCCCTCCCCCCATTTTAACCTTGCAGTTGAAAACATTGCCATTCTGTAGGGTTAACCTGCCAATGGCTGGAAAACATAACGGCTACAAGATGCACTTCTGTGAAATAGCAGCATAAACCTCCACTATTTAAAATCCGAGGGAAGACCATCCTTGGAAAAAGCACCACGTCGTGGGAAATAAAGGTAAGTTAACTCTCGAGACATTAACGTTAATCCCTCGGGGAGGGGAGGAATTAATTTACAGTTCTATACAGCTATGCTTTGTTTTGGTATCCCCACCCCTCAAAATAAATATATATATTTATTTTTTTATGTATTTACTTTCTTTTTTTGTGTGTATGTGCAGTCTGTTGGCTTGGAGACATCTCCAGTATATCCTTTAATCACTTTCAAGACATTGATTTTAACAGTGTTGTAGGTAGACAAGAGCTGATAACACCCTGACGTGTGTTTCTAAAGAGTACGTTCTGCAAGATCAGTCCAATTAATTATTGATCCCCTGCCAAATAAGCCAAGATTTAATACTTTCATGTGAAAAGGGAACAGAAGCAAGAGAGATAATATTTAAGAAAATCGTTTTAAACGTTATTTAATAATATATTAGGTAAACTAAGCAAGACAAATTACATTTATACAAAATATAAAATTCAAAAAAATAAAATACAAGTTTCTGATCCTATAGGTTTATGAAAATCAAGACGTCCTCCTAACATGTGGTCTACAGTAACTGTGGATAGATTGGCATTCAGTCATTCCTTAAGGAATTACTTTCTGGAGTGGGAGAGCACACAGACTTTTCGAGAACTTGTAACATCTTTCCCAGAATCTCTCCAATGTTAGCCACCTCACTTCGCAGTCCATGGAGTTCAGCAGCCACAGTCTTCTGTAGCTCACATAGATCCTCAAGTCGGTCATCAACTGACGAGATCGGGGTCTGCATTTTTGGCTTAAGATTTGCAGGAATACGGTCCAGGTTTCTACTACAAGGAAGATCCACAACATGAGAAGACTCAGACAGCCTCCCAGAACGTTTTCTAAACTTTTTTTTTAACCTCCGTTTGGGCCGCGGTAAAGGGGAAGACGATTCACTGTCAAAGTGAGAATTTATGTCTCGAAAAAAGGATTCTTCTATTGACATAAAACTTTCTGAGGTTTCTCCTGCTTCCAATTGGATCTTGCCAGATTTGGCTCTGTTCACAGGAAATGAAAGGATTCCAGGATTGGTGCTTTCTCGAAAGTTACAATTTTCTACCCTATTCTGTTCTTCATTCAGTGTTTCCTCTGAATTCAATTTAGAAGAGTGAGGTTTATCCAGTGCTTTTGGAAAAGGTGGATACATGCAAGATATGGGGGAGGTTTTGTGGAGACCGGCATTTGACTCTCTGTGCGTCATGTCTAGATCAACGCTCTGCCGAATTGTCTTCGGAGAATCAACATTCACTCTCTGTGGTGAAAGTGTCTGATCCAGGTTCATGCGATCTTTGGGAGAAGAGCGTACGACATCTCCTATAGAAAATAAAAAAGTTAAAAAACAATATTTAGAGATAAAATCACTGTCAGTTACTAAGAAAACATTTCTTCCCCCCCGTCCAGCTATACTTACAAAAGTTGTCTGCAGCCCTGGATTCTACGGACTGAGCTACTGCAAATGAGCTCAAAGAAGAGATCTGAGTGACCACGTCTGGGTCTGACCTTAAAGAAAAATTAGCGGTTTAAAAAAAAGAAAATTAAATTATCTGTGAGAAAAAAAAAGTGCATGCCAAAATGGCAAGGAGAAGGGAGGAGATAAAAAAAAAATATTCAGATACAGGAATATGTGGGGAAAATAAAATTATGGCATAAATTTAAGAAAAGAGTATCTTACCTGCAATACATGCAAAATCTGCCTCAATCAGGAAAACTCTTAAAAGGCAATTAGCCCTTTATTGTGTTTTTCTCCTCAAGGCTGCCATATGCCTGGACAGACTGACGGATTTCATTTATGTTCAGACGACTTCTTGACTCTCTTGCAGTAGCCCAGAAAGGACAGAAGTACATTTAACACTATATTGTATTTTTATTTGTTTTTATTACCACAAGCCAAAGATAATTAAGCCAACGATTACCTTGCAGAAGATCCCAATAAGCTCTGAGTTTCTAAGTCAATTCATAACAGACTAAATCCTCAAGAATCTGAATATTTGTAAGAATACAAAAACCAAAACCAAAACACTCGTACATTTAAAATCAGCACAACTTTAATGATAAAACAAACCACTTTGAAAATAACTAGTACCGTATTTACAGTACTTTAAGTTTGTAAAAGAGAACAATGACAAATCTCCTCCAATGCAGGACGACACATTTTTAGCTGTGTTAATATTACATATATAATATATAATAATTGTGTTGGATTAAAAAAAAAAAAAAAAAAAAAAAAAATGAATCCCCCCCCCCCCCAAATATGAAAATAAAATAAAGTTTCAACTATGAAAGCTTTCCATAGCTCAAAATGGCACAACTTGTACTTATACTTACAAAAATTCCCATTTATCGCAGTTGTCAATCAGCAGAAGATCCAACATATTTCACTGATCATTCGTCATTATTCGTGCGCATGGCCAAGGATACAAAGGTGACAACTCATGACACAGCATTCGAGTTAGAATAAGTCTAATAACCATTTACAGCACACGTTTGAACTTCATTGTATATTATATTTGCAGAAACGTTCAAAAGCTTAATGTTAATGCATTCAATATGTTGGCTCTAGGGTAGGGCAACATACTTCTTAGGCACACCCATAGGTATATTACATAATGGTCATAAGATAAGATTAAAACTCACAAAAAGATACTCTAGGGCTTAAATGCACCAAAAAAAACCCCACAATTTAAAAAGAATATATATAAAAAAAGACTTGTCTACAAAGGTTCCTGCCAATACACTGTAAGCAGGAGACAGACCTATCCCAGACCAGGAAGTGGCTAAAGTGGGGTAAAAGGGGGCACAAGGCTAGTGACGAACCATGAACTATTCCACATCTTGGGCTCTTCTCTGAAGCTGCCTAGTGGTGGGATGGTGGCACCCACTTGCAATGAGTGCAAACATACAACTCGGGCAGTCCTTAAATAGCTGAGGCAATATCATCAAATTTAAATATATTTTAAAAAAAAAATTAATAAAGAAAAAAGGATGACGACATGGATATAGCTGCAATAGCAATTACAATGAAACATGAAAATACTGGACCTCTTCCATTCAATTCAGTGGGGAAAAAAGTACTGTCCACCATGTTAGGCACACTGCATGCGTGCGACTGCCATTAGTTTAACAAAATTGTGAGAATCAGCTTAGCTCTTTTAGAAGTCAGATTAGAGCCTTGTGGGGGGAGGGGGTGATAAATTTAAAGCATAAAGTAGAGGGAATGTTCTTTTAAATACAGAACAGGTACTTGTCCATTAGTCAATTTAGAATCTAAGAATATAGAAGAGCATTCAGCAAGAGATAACTTGTCAATGCTAATGAACAGCATTCTTCTCCAAGCTCGGTCCACTGAATAATTGAACCCGTATTGTGTGCCCATGTCAATGTGTCACTACCAAATTACTAAACCTACTAAACCTCCCCGTGTTTAAATATATGGCTAAAATACCACTGCAGATCTTCTACTGGAAGGAAGCTAGCTATTCTAAGCAATTACTTTTGGATTCTCTCCAAACGGTTCTGCTGCCAGACAGAGAAATAAGCAAAAAGGGCATATGGCTTTTTCAAGACGACCCCCACCTTCTCCCCAGGACTAGTCAGACTGCTATAGAGGCACATTTTAACACGGCACTTAACAGTTGCTTCAGACGTTTGGCTTGCTCTACGTTCGAATTGAATGTTGTTTAAATAAATAAAATAAATACAAGATCTGTGCTGGAGAATGGAGGCCCTGAAACCATTTTAGAATGCAGAACCCCACCAGTCTACATCCAGGGTGTGAGAGATACAGTAAGGGGGCAATCACCCGTCCCCCTCCCCCCACAACTCCACCACGAACAGTCCAAAATATATTACACACACTTCAGTACAATTAGAAAAAAAATATTTTTGTAACAATATTCAGTTTTGCAACAGTAAAGGCTGCATTTACAAAATAGATACCATGCTGAATCCGTTACGAACTCCAGTAGAACGGTTACAGAATAAATTAGGACTCCGCAATGGCAGATATCTTTACATTTACAGCCATGTGTAATATTAGTGTCTATTATCACTAGCGAAATGCTGCATATCTGGATGTTAGTGGGCTTGGAGGATCAGAGCACCGGCTATCAGGTTATTCGGAAAAAAATATATAGTGAATTTATCCTTGATGGCACTGAAGTCCTCCAGTGTTCAATGCCAATAAACGATGCAGAGCAGAGACTGCTGCTTAATGGGGCACTCCAGAACCCAAAAGCACTTAAAGCTTGCTGAAAAAATGTGTGTGTGTGAAAAGTGCATCCTTTTTCCCCTTCATTTTGCAAAAAGTACCGATTTCAATAGAGATTGGCACTTTTCTAAATTAACATTGTTACACACCCCCTGGAGGTCAGACAGCAGGCCCTATTACTTCCTGGTTTGTTTGGCTCAGTGCAGACAAACTCAAGAGGCAGCAATTGCCCAGAGAACCTGCCTTACAAAGACAAAAAAAGTGCAGGTTTTACAAGAGGTTTTTAGATATAACTGCAATGAAGAAAAAAAAAAACTGCATAAATAAAATCATGCATGCTGTCATTTGGGGTATATCTACTAAACAGTGATTTGTATTTGAGAAGTGGAGTGTCCACTTAAAGGACCACTATAGGCACCCAGACCACTTCAGCTTAATGAAGTGGTCTGGGTGCCAGGACCAGCTAGGATTAACCCTTTCTTCTATAAACACAGCAGTTTCAGAGAAACTGTTTATAATAGGGTTAATCCAGCCTCTAGTGGCTGTCTGATTGACAGCCGCTAGAGGCGCTTCTCACTGATTTTCACAGTAAGAAGACGCCAGCGTCCATAGGAAAGCATTGAGAATGCTTTCGTATGGACTGGCTGAATGCGTGCGCGGCTCATGCCGCGCATTCAGCCGATGAGGACGACAAGGAGGAGGAGAGGAGGAGGAGGAGGGTCCCCCACCTGGCGCTGGAAGAATAGGTAAATTTAACCCCTTCCACCCCCTAGAGCCCGGCGGGAGGAGGGCCCTGAGGGTGGGGGCACCCTCAGGGCACTATAGTGCCAGGAAAACGAGTATGTTTTCCTGGCACTATAGTGGTCCTTTAACAACCATACCCAGTATAGAACTGTAAATGCATTGAATAAAATTCTAGAGTTATTCCCTAGAGCAGGGATAGGCAAACCTTGGGCACTTAAGATGTGAAGGACCACATCTCCCTTAATTCTCTTACAGTTATGATACTGCAAAGCATCAGTGGAGATATAGTCTGTACTATCTGGAGTGATTAAGGTTGCCTATCTCTGCACTAGAATGTGAATTGTCAACAATTGAAAGCAAATTTCACATTTTTGGCCAAAACAGACGACAAAAAAAAAAAAAAACAAAAAAAAAAAAAAAAAAAGACTTATTCTCCAGAACAGTCGTTTTGGTTGAAAAAAATAAAAATAAAAGTTTTAAATTTGCTTTGAATTCCAAACCAGTAACAGTAGAAAGGCTCATAGGAATATAAAGGTATGTGATAAGACACAAACTTACAGCATTCTAATTAAGGCTACAGGCAGGTGGAGAGCTACCCATTATTAGAAAATTACAGTTTTAATGAAAAAAAAAAACACTAATATAATAAACAATCATTAAAGGTGCTGCAGCAGTTCCTCGCCATCTGAGATTTTCTGTCCAATACACATATTCTCACATAAGTACTGGGACCCCATGAAGTATGCGCAGCGCCTGCCGTGCTCAGCCAATAGGATGTTTCTCATAGAGAGCAAGTTTATTCAATGTTTCTTTAACCCCTTAAGGACCAAACTTCTGGAATAAAAGGGAATCATGACATGTCACACATGTCATGTGTCCTTAAGGGGTTAAAAGAAGCATTCAAAAAGGAATGATTGACCGCCACTACAGACATTTTGACTTACAGCCGTAAACACTGCCTTTTTACAGAAACAGCATTGTTTACATTTGTCACATTTTAAAGACAGGGTATTAAGGTAGTAGTGGTTTTGAAGCTTAGAATGTCAAAGTAAAAAAACACAAAAAAATGAATACAATTCCAGGAAATGAAGAGACACTAAGCACCTTAAGCATTATAGCACACTTCAGTAGTTATGGTTGTAGGAATCCCCTGGAAGTACATATTATGCTTTAGAGATATCAAGTTTGTCTCATTTAGGACAGAATTTATTGTCTGAGGAACATCAGCAGTTAGATCATAAATATAAATATATCTATATCTATCTCTTTCCTTCAATATGTACTTTAGTCGATATTAAGGATATTAAAAAATAAATTAAAGAGAGCTGTTATTTTGTAACAGATCTAAAGGTAGTTAGTCTAAAGTTACTGGATAGTGAATGTAAAACGTTAACATCCAATAAGTTGGAAACCTCTTAAACCAGATACGTTGTTTTGGAATGAGAATGACATTTCACAAAAAAGTATTTCCATGAATAAAACTGGTAATGGACCTGTACTGCCCTGGCACCATTTTTAGTGCCAAAAGGGACACACAATGCGGTGTCTAGGCTGTAGAACCAAACGAATCTATCTGTACCGGTTTAAAGCGAGCTATCGAGAGAGCGGTCCACCTAGTGCACAGATCTTCCATACAGGGTCTCTTCCATTCTTGGGCTCCATCGCTGATAGAGAGTGCCAGGATATGACATTTAAAAGCCCCAAAGGCGACTGCCACGAGGCAGGAAGGAAGAGAGATCTGTGCGCTGGATGCATAGATAACATGAACCCCACACTAGATCCTCAGGGAATGGACTCTATCCAGGTGATTATTCTGAATAGATACGAAGGGAGCAGTTTGTGCTACGAAGGCTAGTATGACACCTCATTCTTTATAGTCTAATCTACCTCCTGCATGTCACCATTTACATAAGGGAAAAAAGGGGGAGGGATGGGGGTTAGGGGGGGGGGGTTAGGGAACCCCACAGAGCTACGTACACAGACTAGAGCTTCATTTTATGTATTCATGTACAGTATTTTTAGAACAACGCAGAACAGCTGTGCTATATAAAGGGCAGTAACCACATGGCAGGACATAGTGCCCAAGGACTTTACAATAATACATATACAAGGACTGGTTATTATTGGAAAGAAGGTAATAGCATACATATTATGTATACACACACACACATTATAAAAAAAATTAAAAAAAATTACACCACTTTCATTTACAAGTCAATCTAACTAGCCAAGAGGAAATTGCTCACAAAGCGGATATAACTGGACTTGAAATGCAAAAAATTGTGAAATTCACCTTAATTTAATTCCAAGTAGAACCTGACAAAAAGCCTTAAAAACACATTACTTTTATCACATACTGCTGGAAACACACATGGCAGGGCCACCAGTGGGTCTTAAACAACAACTGTTAAAAATAACCTTGATTTAAAAAAAAAAAAAAAAAAAAAAGGAAGGGGGTAGTAGAGGTGTCAAAGCAGCTAAACTAGCACATTCAAACGTAAAAAAAAAAAAATATATATATATATATTATACTTTGTGCTCGATTTCATATTTTTCATTAGTTTATTTTTGGATAAACTTTTTAAATGATTTAATATTTTACAGAAAAAAAAAATATTTAGGAAGCTTATTCAAAAATATTAAATGGAGACCCTCACTAGAATGAAAGAGCACTTTTCGATCTCTTACAATGGATGCACGTATGAGTGAAGATACTGGAATAATAATTAGATTATTAAAATAAAAAAAAAAAATGTAAATTTGAGGGAGAAAATGTTGTTATACGTCCATACATACAAACCGGTTTATTTTCTCTGAGCCAGGTAAAAGCCTTGTCAAGTGCAACTCTAAGAACAAACGTGGGATGTGCAAAGTGCTGAATACATGGGCACTTCAAAGCGCTCCACACACGGGAAATAAGTGGGGCTGGTCAAAGCTGCCTTCGGCGGGGATTGCATACATGGACATTGGACTGGCCCCTCTGCCCCAAGTTCATACCTTCCAAAGTGGGGAGGTATGTAGGATACATGTTTACACAAACAAAGATGTATATTCTAAAACAAAAAGTTACCTTGTGAAACTGCAACAGAAGGTAGTTGGAGTGTGGAGAACCCAATGCTTCCATTAATCAATTGACTATTTGTTCCTGTATTGGGGATCTGTACAATGCCGTACGGGTTTATCTGTATAGGACCAGTGAACGTAACCAAAGTACCACCATCTTGAGATGTGGAGGTCTCAATAGTTTCACTTTTGACTTCTGTGGCAGGAATTAGCCCAGGGAAAGTAGGCTGCATGGTACTAGTATATGTTGCTGTTGAATCTGACATTGCAGACTGCAAGATCTTGAAGTCTTTAACATCTTCTGAAGACCCCAAGATGTCACCGTTTGAAACTCCATTGCTCCCCATGGTTGAAGTCATTTTGGTGGAATTCAATGTAACAGTTTGTGAGTTTGCCATGTTTAAGCCATTGAGAAGCACGCCATTGTGCCCTTGGATGAGAGAACCACCATTAAGAAAGACCGGTGAATTGTTTGAAGACACCAAGCTTCCATTTAACAGAACTCCTGAGGAACCCAACGAGATTTTATTTCCAATGTGCTGCATATAAATTGTGTCAGTTGGACTAGTAAGATTTATGTTGGAAACTCCATCTGAGCTAGAAAGAGGATGAGGAGACAAGTCGTCTTGACCTTTGCTGGATTCATCTTCAGTGCTATGATTGCCATCAGATTCACTGTAAAACATAAAAAAAAATAATAATATTTATATAAATTTTAATTTTCTAAAATCGTACATTGAGCAAACAATCAAATTACAAAAACTGCTAAGTCAACTGTCAGTCCAGGTGCTGCAGACCATGGCTAGTAGTATTTGGAATCATTTGTCAAAGAAGAGGTGGTCTATGGCAGATGGTCTGCAGAAGGTTGACTAACCCAGGTGCAACCTTTTTTTTTTTTTTTTTTACTACTATGAACGAACATTCCAGCGCGTGGAAACAAAACAAGCTAACGTCACTTTGACTGGCATAAACTCAAATTATGTTAAAACCAGATGATAAGCCCCAGAAACCTCCCTTCTCAGTTTGTCAAGAGGAGGGTACCTGGAGACCCTGCTGTACTAAGAAGAGCAGGAGTAAGAAAAGCAAGTTATTCAACAGGGGATTCCCATTTGGCAACAGTGGCTTATTCCAGCATATGGGAATATTTTGTTAATGCAAATGAAAGATTCTACAAGAATTGCAAATTGTAGGCCAGTTATTATTGGCTGAAACATTGTAATTCCTTTGTTATTTCACCATAATTTCAGTTTAGTAAACAAAACCTAAAAATGCTTTGGAAGTTAAGTAAAACCTGGAAAAAATGTTTAATCATCAAAATATTGAATTGTTTGTTTTGACTTTATAAAGAAGAAAAAAAAACAAGCATGCAGTGTTTACATTGGAAGTATCTGATTTGATAGTAAACACAATTCTTAAGATTGCAGAATATACAAGAAAGTCCCAAAAGGTGTGAATGTGTAGCGTAAAGTCACTGCAGTGGGGGATGTGCTAATGGAACCAGGAAAGAGTAGTTTAGATAGGCCAAAGAATTTCACCTGTCTGTTTCACCATTCATCAAACCTCCCCTCCCCCATATCTGCAAACCCTGAAGTCAAAAACTAAGGAAATAAACACAGATTGCAGTCGGTCTAGCAAAGACAATTCACAGCAACCAAGTGAAAATGCTACACAAAATCTCAAGCCATTTTTATTGAGAACTTTTATAGAGATCAGTATGGAAAAAAAAATCAAAATGATCCTAAAAAACTGTCAGACAGAGCAATCCAATTTGAAAAACCATGGTCTGCATGAAACGCATTTAAGAATTATGAATATTTCAAAAGCTGCTCTGTTTCGATCAAGCCTCAGAAAAAAATAAATGGTTTTGCATCAAGAGTATGTGTAATATATTACATGTAAACAGTGGGGAAAAAAACGTGTGAGTATGCATAAAAAATTATAATATTTATTATTACACACACACTGGGGTTTACTCAACAAGGACCCAACTACATTGTTAACAGAACTCCAAACTGGAGAACGGAGGCAAAAAATAAATAGCCAAGCTCTTGATAGCCTGGGGGATTTTTCTAAATCAACTATTTTTGGCTAATGTTGCAATTTAGCTTTCAATTCACTACAGTTTGGTGAGTCATAGATTCAATAACTAATAATTGGTTCCTAAACGCCAGAAACGTGTACAGTTTTGTTTGTTACTATTTATGTAATGCAAAAAAATAAAATAACGTAAATTAAAAAATAAAATCTTGCTCAGCTGAAGGAAGTGGAAGCTATTGTAAGACTTCAATTGACAGACATATCTACTGTCGAGCTATTTATCATCCCTCCTTCAAGATTTGGTATTAAAAAGAAAAAAAATAATTGTCTTTATAAAGTTTAGAATATGCTGAAGGGCAAAAATCTTTCCAATAACCGGGTTATTTACCAAACTAATTTCAGCAAATTGGCTAATTTAGTCTGTTTTGTTGTTTAGATGCAATCAACGACAACAGCAGAGATGGGGAATTTATCCAAAGCATCTATTTCAGCATTACATGACTTTCAGAATTGATTTCACTAAAATATGGAGACTAGCGAACAATCGTTTTAGTATTTCTTTTGTATCAGTAAAGCCACTATGTAAAGAAATTGCAATGCATTCACCCAAACCAGTTACATACGGGAGCTGTCTTGCTTACATTCCAATTAATGAAATGGTTTTAATAAAATAAATAGGAAAAACACGGGATAGTTACGAAGAATTGTGTTGAGGGCTATTCATCATTAAATTTGTTACTGTAAACACTGAGACTAAAGCGTCAACTGCCTCCCTCTGCAAAATGTGTGGCCTGTACATTTGCTTAGAAAACACTAGTTCAGCACATTCGCGCCTTTCAAGAAAAATGCCTTAAGGCAAGTTCTGTTATTAAGTGCTGCAAATGGAAGGCAGGAAAAAAAAAATAATCTCAGAAATAGGGAAGGGTTTGGCTTAGAATAAGAGGTCACCTACACCTGGCAGGCCAAACCCAAGGGAGACCTAAAAAGATAAGGCGAAACAACACCAAGAATGGAAACAAGTTAACTCCTGCATTGCTGGACTGATTTACATAAACACTAGAACTATTGAAAGAAGAAAAAAAAAAAAAAAAAAAAACCTTAAGCAAATGCCTTGAGCTACAAATGTGTCTAAAAAGACTAAACGTGTACAGACATTCAACATAATGGTTTTGAATCTCTTGTCCCTTAGTCATAGGAGAGAGAAAACCTTTAAAAAAATAAAATAAAATCGAAAATACACTTTTTTTTCCCACTACAAACACTCAGCACACTGCAAGTGCTGTAAAAACAAAACAATATTTCTTGAAAAGAACACAGGGAAAAATAATTAGAAAAAGGAGCAAAACTTTGAGATTAAGAAACAGATTGCTAGGTGAGAGATTGCAACACTAAGATGGAGGAAATACAAGGACATGGTTACAGCTTTTTAACATAGTAGCACATGAATGCAAAGATTATTTAACCCCCTGCATAAATGAGGAAATGTACACAAGATCTGAACAAAAAGGTGTGCTTGGAAAAGAAAGGAGAGGAGGAGAACCACATGAGAGGTAGAGCTCATCAAGATTCCTTGTGCAGTAAAACAAACTGTCTAAACAAGACTGCAAGTACTGGGGGAACAAAGTCACATCTGTTCTGCATGCTCACCATGACTGCCAGGTCCCCCACCCCCCCACTCTTTGCCATCTAGCTCACCTTGCTAAGGAGTGGGGGAACCTAACAAACTGCCCAATACCTTCCAGTTCCCTTACCATTAAAAGCAATGCACTGCCTTCTAAACGAGTCTTGGGTACACCAAAAAGATCTACCGACTGGCACATACTGCCCCCCCCCCACCCCCTCCATATATCCTCAACCCATAGACAAAAAACGCATTATTGGAAACAAACCAGGCATTTGCTTTGGGGGATCTGCTGTGAGCTGCAAGAGAGCAAAGTATAAAATGGGCAATGCAAATGAGCGAGGCGATCAAAGTGCATTGGCACAGGGGAGAGTCATCGCCTATCTAGGATTTCAATGAAATTCGAGCTGAATGTGCTCAGAATCAGGTTTCAAAACACTGCAGCTGGATCTGCCATGCTCTCTCTCTGCACTGCATTAAACACTGGTCAATCATTTACGCTGTCAAAATAAAAACCCTAAAAAAAATAAAGAAAGAATCGGTAGTATCTGCATCTAGCCAAATATTCCCCCTGCTAGCCACCCCCAAGTCAACAAAAAGAACTTTAAATAATCATTTATAAAGAGATAGAGCTCCATCCAACCCACCCCTTCCCCCAGCCAGGACTCTCACACCAAGTCCCCTTCCCCGGGACACTGGGAAAGGTGAGCGCCATGTTGATGAGCTCACGGTGCGACCCTCTCCCCAGCTGCCCCGGGACACTGGGAAAGGTGAGCGCCATGTTGATGAGCTCACGGTGCGACCCTCTCCCCAGCTGCCCCGGGACACTGGGAAAGGTGAGCGCCATGTTGATGAGCTCACGGTGCGACCCTCTCCCCAGCTGCCCCGGGACACTGGGAAAGGTGAGCGCCATGTTGATGAGCTCACGGTGCGACCCTCTCCCCAGCTGCCCCGGGACACTGGGAAAGGTGAGCGCCATGTTGATGAGCTCACGGTGCGACCCTCTCCCCAGCTGCCCCGGGACACTGGGAAAGTTGAGCGTGAGCGCCATGTTGATGAGCTCACGGTGCGACCCTCTCCCCGCTGCCCCGGGACACTGGGAAAGTTAAGCGTGAGCGCCATGTTGATGAGCTCACGGTGCGACCCCCGGGCTTACCTCTTGGACTGCGCTTCGGACGGGTTGCGGTCGCGCTGGCGGCGGTTCTTGAACCAGTTGCTGACCTGGGTGAGGGACAGGCCGGTGATCTTGGCCAGGTTCCGCTTGGCTGCCGGGGACGGGTACCGGTTGTGCTTGTAGAGCTCTTTGAGTGCGTTCCGTGACTTCTCCTTGAAGCAGTAGACGGTCTCCTCGCCGTCCCAGATGGTGCGGGGTAGGGGGAACTTCCTCCTCAGCCGGTACTTATCCACGGCCCCCAGCGCCCTCCCCCGGGCCTTCTCCGCCTCGTTATACCGCGCCTTGTACCAAAGGTCCTGCAGCACGGCGTGGTTGGACGGGTCGAAGTTGTGGCTCTCCAGGACCGAGAAGAGCTCCTGGTACCGGCCCTGGTGGAAAGCCACCAGCGCCCGGGCTTTGAGAATGCTCTCATTGCCACGTAGCAGATCGGTCTGGGGCAGCGACCACAGGAACCGGGCCAGCCTGTCCAGGTCCCCCCCCTGCTGCAGAGCCTCGCACACACAGGCGACGTGCTCCGGGGAGAAAGCCAGGGTGTAGGGGGCGCCCTTCACCCCCTCCTCAGTGCCAGGCTCCATGGAGAAGGCTGGGGGCTCCAGGGCATCTTCCTGCTTAATGCTGACTGCATGGACTGTCCCGTGTGGAGGGGAAGACATTTTTCCCCCCACTCTTTAAAAAACAAAAAAAAAAATAAAAAGTCCTCCTCCTCCCCCCCTGAATGATCAGGTTTCCAGCGGCCACGCAGCAATCATTAGGTAGCTCTTTTTTTCTACTCCCCCTTAAAGTGTAAACGGATACAATGTGACTACTACACAAACTCCGGCTTAGAACGTCCTGGCCTGGAGCTGGGAGCACCATAGGGGGACTGGGAGGGGGGCGGGGCCTTTGGAATGCAAGACCGGCCGTTGCCGGGGGAACCGTCAGTCAGAGAACTCTCTCCACCCCGCTGGCAGACCATTTGGAACACCTACTACCTCTCTTACCTGGCCTGGGACTTGCTGTGGGATCAGCTGCACCTTCCAAGAGTTACTCTTAGCTGTGCAGAATGTAAAGAGGAAAAAGGACAAAAATAGGAATATAAAAAAAACACTGAACAAAATGACTAATATAAAAAAACAAACAAAAAAAAATAATATTAATTAAAAAACAAACAACTGAACAAAAATATAAATATAAAAAACAAACAAAAATAGTAATATAAAAAAAACAACTGAACAAAAGGACTAATATAAAAAAACAAACAACAAAAATAGTAATATTATAAAAAAAAAAATACTGAACAAAATTACCAATATATAAAAAAAAAAATAGTAATGTGGAAAAAAACAACAACTTTACAAAATTACTAATATGAAAAACAAACAAAAATAGTAAAAAAAAAAAATCACTGATATAAAAAAAGAACAAAAATACTAATATTCAAATATTATAAATCACGATGTTGATTTATAACTATGTCAAAGGGTTTCACAGGAAAAAAATAATTGGGAACCGCTGGTCTAGAGAAGGGGATAAACTAATTAAAAGAAAAAGGACAACTTTGCAACTAAGTAAACTGATACATAATGTACAGTGCATTCAGAACCCTTCATTTTTTCATATTTTGCAATGATGCCCCTTTATGCTACAATTGATTTTTTTTTATCTGCAACAACAAAGTATAAAAAGCTGATTTTTTTTTTTAAAACCGTGCATATTTATAACAAAAAAACACACAAAAATATCAAATTGACTATAAGTATTCACACCCTTTGCTGTGACTCTTGAAATTTAGCTCAGCTGCGTCCAATTTCTCTGAATCATCTTTCAGATTTTTCTACATTTTGATGGAAGTCCACCTGTGACAAATGTAATTGATTGAACATGATTTCGAAAGGCAACTGTCTTTGTAACTGTAGCCATACAGCTAATATCCCAATTATCAACCTATTGTTCCTGTCAAACTTTGTAATAGTTTGTCTCATTTGTTGGCAAAGTCCCCTCAATAATACAGCATACGGCTGCCAAATAAGTTGGCACTAAATGAATGCCTAATAATAATATAAGATCTCACAGCTGTAAGTACATATTAGAGCAAAAACCAAGCTATGAGATCAAAGGAACTGCCTCCAGAGCTCAGAGACAGGATTGTGTCGAGGCACAGATCTGGGGAAAACTACAAGTAAGTTTTGTCTCCTTCGAAGGTTCCCAAGAGCACAGTGGCCTCCATGATTCTTAATGGGAAGAAGTTTGGAACAACCAGGACTCTTCTTAGATGTAGCCGTGCAGCGAAACGTAGGGAAGAAGGGCCTTGAGAAAAGAGGTGACCAAGATGTTTGCGCTCTTTATCACGGTCGTTTCTGTTGACGCTTCGGGTTTATTGTTATACAAAGACATATAGTATTTGTAGTAGAAGGAGTGAATTTGGGAACAGTGCCTTGGTAAATCCTCCGATGGTATATGCAACAGAAAACAGGAGTGAAGGAGAGGTAGGAGTAATATAATGTTGTACTTAACACATCTAAAAGTGAAGGAGATCATGAAATGCACTTTCAAGAAATTAAGCTAAAGAGCTCCCGTAGATAGCGTCTGAGTGGTATGATATCCGTCTGGTGCATCTCTTGATCTCAATATATGATCAAGGAACATGGGAGGGAACACAGAAGTGGACACTAGATATTGTAGTAATTCTAAGTGCTGTTAATTTTTTAAAACTAGGTATAATAGGAAGTACACTCACATTCATTGGAGCCCAATATGTGGCTCCTTTGAACAGTGCGGAGTGGTATGATCTCAACAGTAAGGATATGTGGGTGCTGTGGTATATACAAAAACAGAAAAAACAGCAATATAGTGCACACTATGTGGTATAATAAGTGAAATAGATGAAAAATCGCTTACTATTTTAAGAGCAAAGTAAAGTTTTGCTCACTCCATAAGGATTTGGTGGTACACTTCCAACCTGAGAGAGTGAAGTCCAGGATATTCATGGAGATTTAAAAAATTAAACAGGATGGTCTAGAATGGTCAGAATATTACTATCTTTATTAGCGTGCAATAAAACAAAACAAATAAGACAATAGTAACGCCTTTCGCCACAGGATAGGGCTTTTTCAAGTGTTGGAACACTTGAAAAAGCCCTATCCTGTGGTGCAACACTAGCATCCAGGGTCAGGATTGATAGGTCTTGATGTAGACTGATGGTAGAATTTCAGGATGTCCACGATAAGTGTTCGCTGGCAGTGAATATAATGTGTTCTTTCAAATAATATGAATGGACGTAACAAATTCTTTGGTGCTCCATCAGATTAAAGAGGGCGTAGAGAGCAGTGAGCCCTGTCTAGGTGACTCTCTTCCAGAACCTCATTGCAAGGTGGCATCCAGAGGTTCGTTGTGGTCTGCCTCAGGTAGGCAGCAGATCTGTATATTGCTCCTATGGCCGCGATTATCAAGGTCATTGACCTCCTCCATAGGTTTAGAATGATGTTCCCTTGTCTTATAGCCGCAGTCTCCGCTGCTTCGTGCAGCTCATCAGAGTGCAGGATTGAGGTCTCTAAGGTTGAGGCCCCATCTTAAAGGGCTCTTTGGAAATCTGCCAGGTCAGGTGGGTAGCCCCTTTGATAGACGTTTTTAATGCAGCTGTGTCGTAAAACATGGACATGTATATGGCATGGAGGTCAGCCCTCAATTGCTTGAGGGATGGTAAGGTTTCACCTTCTCCCAAGTCTGAGGTCCCCGGGATACTGGGTGTTGGTGTCAATGCTGCCATGCGGCTTGAGGCCCCAGTGCACACCTGGTCTGTTGGGGTGGAGTGTTTGTTTTCCTAACACTATAATGTTCCTTTAAAAATGTCTGTTGGTTGATTAGACAGGTAAGCAGCTAAGAAACATTGAGTGGTTTTCTTACTGCCAAAAGTTTGTAAGAAATAAATATAGCATATTTATAGAATATCACAAATACAACTGGTGCTCCAACCGATCTAGTTTAGCTTAATTTTCACAAAGCTTTGTCAGCTTGTGTCAATTAAATTTTTTGGCCCATCAAGCTTAAAGACATACTATAGTCACCAGAACAACTACAGCTTAAGAGTATAGTCAGTCCCTGCAGGTATTTTGCCGTAAACTGCCTTTTCAGAGAAAAGGCAGTGTTTACATTGCATCCTTGGAACACCTCCAGTGGCCACTACTCAGATGGCTACAAGAGGTGCTTCCTGGGGCAGTGCTGCACATTCAGTGTCTCCACCCTCTGCATGGAGACATTGGACTTTCCTCATAGAGATGCACTGATTCAATGCATCTCTATGAGCAGATGCTGGTTGGCCAGGGTGGCATTTGGCTCCACCCGCGGCCCTCCTCTTTGGCAAGGATCATCAAAAGTAACGATCTTAGCCAATCCAATGCTTTCCTATGGGAGATCATCACTTCTGATGATGTCAGCCAAGGAGGCAGATCAGGGGCAAAGCTAGCAGCAGCAGATTTGAATAAAGGTAAGATTTTACTATATCAAGAGGGGCTAGATAGTGTTTTTAACACTAAAGGATCAGGAATACATGTTTGTGTTCCTGGCCCTATAGTGTTCCTTTAAATAAAAAAAAATGTCATAAAATGAACAGAGAATGGGACAGAAAGCAGAAAACTAAATATATGTGAAGTAAAAATTTGTTTCTGAAATGTCATTATATACTAATAAATAAAAAAATTTCATACGGTGCATATAAATACAGTCAATGATTTCTCATTTTAAATAATCCTATAATGCAAGAAATTTGAATACTGCCTTAAATATGTATTTTACAGCTATTTATTTATTTATTATTGCTATTTATAAAGCGCCAACAGGTTCCGCAGCACTGAGCTATGCGACTAGACTTGTGCTTTAATGCTTTATGAATTCTGTGCAGCTTTGGAGAAAGCAAATAGGTGAAGCAACAAGGATAGAAAAAAACCTTAAAAATTATAAGAACGCATTACAATGTAACCTTTATCCTGAGTGTTCTTAGTTTCATGCAATTCAAATCTTGCATGTTATTTGCAGCATGACTGCAGCCCGGAAAATGCACGAGTAAGAGAAAACTATATCAAAGCAGCCCACTGCCCTGTCTTGGCACGTTCAATAACTTTCAGATTCATTAGACTTATTTGGACTTTAAAATAAAGCATCATTAAGAATGATTGCACTAATGCCATGTGTTATTACATTTTGTTGAAGCATTACATCTTTTTACACAAATTGTGAATGGGGGTTCACCCTCTTTCGTCCTTACAAAGGGCTACCTTTTTATAGCAGGCAACATTTTTTTTCAATCACAGCATCTGATATTCCCCCCCCCCCCCAAAAAAAAAGAGGTTCACTAGTAGGGCTATCCCTAACTGTTACAGTAAATGCTGTACTTACTCGATGTGAGGTTAGATTAGTCAACTATCAATCTTTGTTTCAGCAGTCATGTTTAGTATCAGAAATGGCAGTACTACCCCATACGAAAGGACGCTATACTATATAGAAAACATAGTGGTGAATTGTGTAATTTGGGCATATAGCGCCATTGCCAAAATGAAAACAAGACACGAAAGGTAGAGTAGCTTACACACGTCTCCAGAACCCTGAGATGGAATTATTCAGCTTTAATGCACATTCACAGTTATGTATTTTCATATAACATGTTTTAGGGTTATGGCTCCACATATGTACATACGTAATGCATGTCCTAGTCTGCCTTATATGCCCTGTTAGCAGCTGCTATTTGCAGCTGCCACCATTCGTTCAGTTCCTCTCATTAATGCCATGCGAGGAGTGGACCTGGGGAGATAGAGTTGCACTGTTTCTACCTCCTCAGCTCCGCTCCTGACGTGCATGTGAGTGCTGAGAGGGCGCTGAGATGAAATGATAAAGAGATAATGAGCATTCAGATACCATATGGTGACTGGTTCCATGCGATATTCCACATAACGCACGGTTTGACTGCCATCGGCCAGTACAGACCCCATTCTCAGGGCCGCTCTGGGACACACATGGAGTCAGACTCCTGCACAGCAGCTGCAATATACAGCTATAGCTGTCACCATGTTCAGTCAGAACTTTCCTGAATTTGTTGAATTAATGGAGACAGCTGCCACCCTGGAATGTCATTTTCACTAATCTCAAGCAGAATGGGAAATGTATGTCATCAATGGATTCTTAACACTAACCCCCGAGCCCAACATTAAAAACAGTACCACACTCATATAAAATAAAGATATCAGGGGAAATAATACTATCTGTTTGTTATACTGATATCTGTCTGTCTGTCTGTCTGTCCATCCCTCCTGGATATGTAAATGAGCAAAGAGAGGCATCTTGTTTCATATTTCATTTTATATTTCTGCAGACATATTTAGCCATAGATCCTTGGTCCTTTTGGATCACAATCAGGCCTTACCTGAACATTGGGCAAACTGGGCCAATGTTGACAATGGGCAGAGGGCGAATGTGGAGATCAAAGGATCTTCTGACTGACCCCGGAAGAGCTAATAGTACCAAAGCTCGAGCTCAAGGAGGGTGCTCTAAAACTCAGAAATCAGGTGAAATAAAAACCCATATCTGGATGAAGGCTAACAAGGAAGATTAAGAATACATGTAAAGATTTTTTTTTTTTTTAACACCCTCTCTTCACAAACACACTGCACCACAATCAGTACCCTCCACCCCCCTCTACACCATGGACAGCTGCCAGTACACACACTACACCACAAACAGCCCCCTACACACTCTATGCTAACTAGCCCCCTACACACACACAAGCTTTCTCCCCCACACACACAACACTAAAAGCTCCATTGCTAAGGGTTCCTGCAGAAAGATATATTTAGTAATGGCAATATATTACCCCAACATGAGCAGCCCCTGTCAAACCATGTTTGCTAGTTTTCATCCTCATTCACAAGTGTTTGGTTATTATATAGATACAAATATATTCTTTCACACCTCAAGAGACTGTTCCCTAATTGCCATCTCCAAAGCACACTGTCTGATCACACGGCTAGCCACCTCACACTCTTTTTACTCTGGCTGAGTATGTGCTAAGACAGCAAAACATAAAAATAAGTGACCCTTCCATCTGAACCATGTGACTGAAATCTCTGACACTTGGTGTGTGGATAGGTCTGGAGGAGAGCTATTCTCGGATACCCCCAGATCAATAGTGCTCCTTCAAGGTCTTTATTGGTCTTGACGGAAGGATAGTAACCGTATTGTCTATTCTTCTTGGGAGAACAATCAGATTTAGTTTAGATTCATTGACTGCAATCTTCAAGTGTCAATGTCTGCCTTGAAATCTGTTTGAAGTACATTTACCGGCCACTCAAGAACTCTAAGTCATCCAGTTATGTTCAACTAAAGCACAAATGTCCTGCCCTACGTTAGAATTTTTGCTATTTCGATCGATTTAATTGACTGATTAATTTGTGCCTTGCATCATAGCCATCTTCCCTACTTTCACTACCATGATTGCAACACGACTGTCATGCAATGCTGGACTTCTGCCATGTCCCACATTTAGAATGTAGACCAAAAAGTCAAGTGTCTCTTTCTCAGGACCACAAAACTCTGCATGCTTCTTTGATTTTTTTTGTTTGTGTGTTTTTGTTTTTTTTACATTTGCAAATTCAGTATCTCCTTTCAAACTGAGCTTTGAGAGTGAAGCCTTCAATCTCGCCACACGTGCATAAAGTCAAGCTTTGTGTAGGAGCTTGCTTGTAATTGTTGTATAAACAATGACTCCCATCTCAGACATACATTTCAGATAAATAAATATTATTTTTGGGCTATTTGTACAGCATCCTGCGTCATGTCCATTATCTGCCTATTGGCGTGACTAGTATTTGGAAGACTCTACTTCTTACATGTAACTCATTGATCCCATGCTCACTGTGACTAAAAGACATATGATTGTGTATGTGCATGTATGTGTATATATTATTTTTGCCTAGGTTAGGCGGTTAAAAAACAAATATTACATTATGTTGGCTTTGAAATAGCTGTTTAGTGAAAGAGTGAGTATGCTGGATCTGTTATGCTTTATATATATATATATATATATATGTATATATATATATATATATATATATATATATATGTATATATATATATATATATATGTATATATATATATATATATATATATATATATATATATATATATATAGCATTTTATTGTTATACTTTTCTGATAAAACATTTTTTTTTCTAATCTTGCAATATTTATAGACATAATGGCTCAGGAACCAGCATTGTATTCAATAACCTAAAACTTAAACGAAAGTCAGACAGTGGAAGAGTAAATTTATAAAATGTACAGTTCATGTAATACCGGGGTTTAAGAGTGCAATTTTGGGCAACTTTTCTGCATTTCGCGAATTTGAATTGTTATATGGCTAAATCGCAAAACATACAAAACAGGCACAAGAACAAACTGTTTAATTTGTTTCATTATTCGGGGGGCTCTGTCCGTAGTGCCCCCCCCCCAAATAAATAATGATTGATGACTTGGGGACAGCCACTAAATGTTTTTATTCACAGATTAAGGAGAGAGGAAAGCAATAGAAGGAAAAAAAATGAGAAGCAGCAAAAACCCAACATACTATATTCATACATTGTATATTTAATAATTACATAACATATAAACATAGATCATTTTTTTTGTACTGGTCCTCCTGTTTTTGCCTCTATTGGTCAAATGGATCTGTGAACCAAGTGGTATGAAAACATATATCTATATCAGTGTATTGCATTCTCTCTCTATATATATATATGATATTTATATTATGTATATATTTTGCAGTACACTATTAGGTGCATTTTCACTACATTTGGATTTGTCCAAATTGGTTTCTCCAAAATGATCACATAGACCGAAACATATCCGAAACGGAACGACTCGAAGACGAAATCTGGTCTGTCCAAACCAAATTGTTTGGGGGGATGAACCAAAAGTAACACAGTAAATTATGTTATTGTCAGAATTAAATTATAACAGCTAAAAAAAAATATGTCCCCTGATGTCTCTCTTGCCTCAAGTCAATAGATTTTTATGTAAGTTCAATGTAGCTTTGCCATTTCATCATTTGTTTGGAGGGGGATTTGTGAATTCTTTGGAGCATGATTTGAATGTGTTGCCTGGACTGTATGCTCCTGTACTAAAACCAATTAATTATGTCCAGAATCCCAAAGTAAACTACGAATGTATTGCTGTGCGGTTGTACGTTTTAAATATTAATAGTCAGTTGTACAGTATGTTGTTTTTTAAATCTGTATGTTTGTATATATTTCTGCCATTCCTGTTTTCCATATCTGCTTTCTGAGAGAGTGCTGTATAATTAGCTTTGTGATGAAGATAGGCAGACTGCATTATAGATTGTATGGAGAATAAGGAATAAGTCCTGACCTCACAGGAATCCTAAAAAACGGATTTTGGTTTTCACAGCTTGAAGAACTTTTCCCCAAAAGTGTAAAGGAGTGAGCTATGGGACAGACGGACTGCACAATGAGACCCAGTCATTTTACGAAGTGTGAATGATCTCACATATTGGTAAGTACTTAATGCTGGACTAACTTGTCACTAAGCTTGTGTAAACATTTAGAAGGTGATAAAGGTAAAATAAAAATAAAAATAAAAGACATCAATAAAGTACAGAGAATGATAGATGTGTGTTGTGATCCCTGAGAAGTGCACTCCTTAAATAAATAGAATATGCACTTTATTGGTCTAGGACGGATTCAATATGGCATTTGCATTGTTTTTAGGTTTCTCTGTTGCAGCTTGAAATCTTTGGAAACCTGGAACTTCTTCCATATGTTCCCCAATTGTTCCAACAATGTTCAACTTTCTAAACCAAGCATGTCAAACTCGAAGGCTAACACGGGCCAAATAAACAAGGTTTAAAGGGACACTATAGTCACCCAGACCACTTCAGCTCAATGAAGTGGTCTGGGTGCCAGGTCCATCAGGTTTTAACCCTTTAGATATAAACATAGCAGTTTCAGAGAAACTGCTATGTTTACATTTGGGGTGAATCCAGCCTCTAGTGTTCCGGAAAGCATAGTTCTTCCTTCTGTACCAGGGAAGAAAGTGGTCAGTCAGAAACTCCACATACTTTGCAGAGGTCATCTTTACACCTTCGGGGACAAGCTCTCTTCCCATGATTCCGGCCCAAAACATGACTCCACCACCGCCTTGCTGGCATCGCAGCCTTGTAAGAACAGGGTGGCCGTCCACCAAACATCCACTACTCCATCCATCTGGACCATCCAGGTTTGCACGACACTCATCAGTGAACAGGACTGTTTGAAAATTAGTCTTCATGTATTTTTCTGCCCAATGCAGCCGTTTCTGCTTGTGAGCATTGGTTAGTGGTGGCCGAATAGAAGGTTTATGCACAGTTGCAAGACTCTGGAGGACTCTACACCTTGATGTCCATGGGACTCCAGAGGCACCAACAGCTTCAAATATCTGTTTGCTGCTATGTAATGGTATTTTAGCAGCTGCTCTCTTGATCCGATGCATGGATCTGGCAGAAATCTTCCTCAATGTGCCTTTATTTGCACGAACCCGACTATGCTCTGAATCAGCCACAAATCTCTTAATAGTGCGATTATCACGCTTATGTTTTCGTGAAATATCTAATGTTTTCAGACCTCGTCCAAGGCTTTGAACTATTTCACTCTTTTCGGCAGCAGAGAGATCCTTTCTCTTCCCCATATTGCATGAAAATGGTGCTCTGCTTAATAATGTGGAACACCCTCCTTTAGTAGTTTTTCCTTAAATTGGGCTCACCTGGCAATCTAATTATCACAGGTGTCCGAGATTGTTTTCAGTGATCAAAAGAGCCCTGAGACACAATACCATCCATGAGTTAAATTGAAAAACAGAATATTTAATAATTGTGACACTTAAATAGAATTTGCATAATAATTTGGAAGAGGGTGTACGTACAGAGATTTGTTTGGTACTAGGTACGGAAGATAACATCTTTTAAATAATGACATTTGTCGACTCGCAAACTCGGGCTCTTTCGATTGCGCTCAAATGTCTCCTCGATAAATTCCTGCAACGTCACCCTGCACCAGATGGTACATTTGGCACTCTGCAGTTAGTTGGCACTGATGAGTTATCTGTGGATTTTCTATACCCTAGAAACAACAGTTTTACTTATTGACAAAGTAAATTCAAAGAAAATGTGCTTCGTCAGAAATGATGAGTCGATTAATAAGTTATTTAAATTTTTTTTATTTTTTAAATTACCCATGATGAATCTCCCAAGACTCAGTTATAATATGTACCTGCAACCAAAAAAATTTAACCACAAACAAACAAGTAAATTACCTGTCAAACCCTACTCGGAATTATGACCCATCCTGTATCTGGCAAACTGGGAAAAATATACAGGAATATATATATAAAAATGATAACCTATGTGGCAGCCTCGCTGTGTCCATTATATAGAATTAATTCAGAAAATAGTTATGAGATGTAGTTGGATTCTACCTATCTTGCCCAACTCCCAGTTGAATCCTTGCAGGGGTGACTGTTTTTTTTATTATTTGTATAATGCTTTAAAGAGCAAGAGAAGATGGGGTGTATTTTCTGCCTTTATGATAAATTAGCGCTGTTTTTCGCTTTACGTGCCTGTATGTTTATTAGTATCTGCAGTTAGTGCATTGTTGGTCAAGAATCCAGGTCATATACTGCATTCTCATACATCAAACTGCATGTGGGCCCCTGTGCTCCAAGGCAAATTGGTGGTTGTAAACTGGTCTGTTTGTTTTCTAAAAGCTGAATAGCTAGTAAAACCTGGTACAATGTGAACACACGTAACGTACATGATGTCACAAGCAAATCCTCTAGCCCAGCCGCCCACAAGGCATTAGCCAAATCTCCGTTCATAAACAGAAACACATCTGCGCTGAATTATTTAAGGCCGTGCTTAAGCATAAAAAATAGACAACATTGAGATGAATGATCGAGTTTCCAGATGTATATTCGGCTATTCACGGAGCTCTTTACTTTAAATTACACATTACTTCAAATTTTTCTAGAGAGACCTGGATAGCTTGATTAAGTAATGAATTGTTTGATTACGTTTATTCATAGCCCGTCATATTCCATTTCACAGACACTGCTATCTCCGAATTCTAAAGGTCTCCAATACTGAATAGTGAACTTATCAGTGATTCCCATAAGCTATAAAGGTCGAATGCAGAAAAATTTAAGGCATACCTCCCAAGTGTCCCCATTTAGAAGGGACAATCCCTTTTGGCCCAAATCCCTCTGTTTATGCTAATGTCCCTCTTTTCTAGGAGCTTCATATTGTTGATGTGTCTGAGCGTATAACAAAGCTCCACAGTAATAATACTCCCAGTAATGTGTCTGAGTGTATAACAGAGCTCCACAGCAATAATACTGCCAGTAATGTGTCTGAGTGTATAACAGAGCTCCACAGCAATAATACTCCCAGTAATGGGTCTGAGTGTATAACAGAGCTCCACAGCAATAATACTCCCAGTAATGTGTCTGAGTGTATAACAGAGCTCCACAGTAATAATACTCCCAGTAATGGGTCTGAGTGTATAACAGAGCTCCACAGCAATAACACTCCAAGTAATGTGTCTGAGTGTATAACAGAGCTCCACAGCAATAATACTCCCAGTAATGTGTCTGAGTGTATAACAGAACTCCACAGCAATAATACTCCCAGTAATGTGACTGAGTGTATAACAGAGCTCTACAGCAATAACACTCCCAGTAATGTGTCTGAGTGTATAACAGAGCTCCACAACAATAATACTCCCAGTAATGTGTCTGAGTGTATAACAAAACTCCACAGCAATAATACTCCCAGTAATGTGTCTGAGTGTATAACAGAGCTCTACAGCAATAACACTCCCAGTAATGTGTCTGAGTGTATCACAGAGCTCCACAGCAATAATACTCCCAGTAATGTGTCTGAGTGTATAACAGAGCTCCACAGCAATAATACTCCCAGTAATGTGTCTGAGTGTATAACAGAGCTATACAGCAATAACACTCCCAGTAATGTGTCTGAGTGTATAACAGAGCTCCACAGCAATAATACTCCCAGTAATGTGTCTGAGTGTATAACAGAGCTCCACAGTAATACTACTCCCAGTAATGTGTCTGAGTGTATAACAGCTCCACAACAATAATACTCCCAGTAATGTGTCTGAGTGTATAACAGAGCTCCACAGCGATAATACTCCCAGTAATGTGTCTGAGTGTATAACAGAGCTCCACAGCGATAATACTCCCAGTAATGTGTCTGAGTGTATAACAGAGCTCCACAGCAATAATACTCCCAGTAATGTGTCTGGGTGTATAACAGAGCTCCACAGCAATAATACTCCCAGTAATGTGTCTGAGTGTATAACAGAGCCCACAGCAATAATACTCCCAGTAATGTGTCTCCGTGTATAACAGAGCTCCACAGCAATAACACTCCCAGTAACATGACTTTAAACTACAATAAAATATGTTGTAAATAAGATACACTGATACATTGTAAATAAGACACACGGTTCTTGTTTTAAATTACCCGTTAGTGTCATACATTATTCTTTCTAAGTCACCTAAAAATGTCTCAGCAGCCCTGCCCTGTCCACTCTAACACTATATGCACCAAAACTACTTAAGCTTAATGAAGCCCATGCAGTCTCACTGCTCAGTTCTCTGACATTAACCCATTAAGGACCAAACTTCTGAAATAAAAGGGAATCATGACATGTCACACATGTCATGTGTCCTTAAGGGGTTAAGGAGTTATATCACTTTGTTTATGCAGCCCTAGTCACACCTCCCTGCATGTGACTTACATAGCCTTCCTACACACGTCCTGAAAAATAACCTACATATTATAGGTTCCTGTATTGTACAGTCTGTTTACTTCAGAATTTCTTATCTCCTGCACTATTGAAAGCATTCTAAACCATACAGGAGCCTCCTGTGTGATTAAAAGTTCAATTTACAGAGCAGGAGATAAAAACGTCTAAAACAAGTTAAAGTCTGATTGAATTCTTTTCCATGCAGGCTGTCAGTCACAGCCAGATAAGGTGACTAGGGCTGCATAAACAGAAAAAAAGTGATTTAACTCCTAAATGGCAGAGACTTCAGCAGTGAGACTGCAGGGGCATGATTTATACACCAAAACTCCTTTATTTAGCTAAATTTAATCCAATGCCTTTAGTGTCTCTTTAAAGTTTCCCTCTTGAAAAGTTTGAAAGTATGTAAAGGTATAAGTATGGATTACAGGTACTCCTCACTTACCGACCGGGTTCCGTTGCTATGACCCAGCCGTAGAACGATTGGTCGGTAAGTGAGGAGTTAAGGGATTCCCTGCTCTGGTGCGTCCTCCTTTGTTCGGGGAAACTTCCCTGAACATAGACAAACGCTACAGAGCAGAGAATCCCTCTAATTCCCACAATGGCTCGCACTTACCACCCTGCGAGAGAGATGGTCGTAAGTGCGAGCCGTCGTAAAACAGGTAGGTCGCAAAACAAGGATCACCTGTATAAATACGTGTGCAAATGTTCAGATCTGCCCCCTCTTTATAAAGTACAAAAGCATTTTGCTGGAATTTCAATGAAATGCTAGCACAATTACAAGATATGCATAAGACAAAGTAGGGTCTAGTTTGTATGCCAATGTAAATGGCAAGGCTTACACCAACTATAACGTTATTTTCTGGCTGGCATGTTTTGCATCACATGCATTGGTTGATGAGAAAAGGCATTTTTAATGCACATTAGATGTCTGTGGAATTTACTTTAGAAGAAGATGATGGGGGAGTCTCTAGGATTCTTCGAAAGCTAACACGTGTTTGAGCTACACTTGCTGTGCTCTAGATCTCAGCGTCACCAAATCCAAGACACCGGAGAGCAAACGCAGGACAGCGAGACAGGACCCCAAACTTGGGACAGTCCTGCCAGGTCTGAACAGTTGGGAGGTGTGCATCAACTGGCCTAATTAATGGAGAATGGGGTAAAACTATAAGTGTTTTTTAATTTGTTATACACTTTATTGGAAGATACTTTCATTACTATCTGATCCATTCCACTTTTGAAATATCTATAAACTGAGTGATACCTTGTGCACTGTAGCATATCTCCTCTCTGTTAGAACAATATCTATTCTATACTAGATTTCTGAGAGGCTACGACACTGTGAGCGTAGCTATAAATGCCAGTAATATGGATTAAACAATAGCTCTATTTCCACTGCTAGTGATATGGATTCAGTGGAAATTATCATTCATTTTTAATTGTGTCTATTTTTATACATGTCTATTAATTTCCCATAGGATATCAAGTTGAAACACAATACACTAAAGATGATAGACAGACAGACATAGATAGATGGATACACAGACAGACAGATATATATATATAGACAGAGAGAGAGATGGATGGATAGACACATATAGATAGATAGATGGATAGATAGACAGACACATATAGATAGATAGATAGATAGATAGATGGATAGATAGATAGACACATATAGATAGATAGATAGATAGATAGATGGATAGATAGACAGACACATATAGATAGATAGATAGATGGATAGATAGACAGACACATATAGATAGATAGATAGATGGATAGATAGACAGACACATATAGATAGATAGATAGACAGACACATATAGATAGATAGATAGATGGATAGATAGACAGACACATATAGATAGATAGATAGACAGACACATATAGATAGATAGATAGACAGACACATATAGATAGATAGATAGATAGACAGACACATATAGATAGATAGATAGACAGACACATATAGATAGATAGATAGACAGACACATATAGATAGATAGATAGACAGACACATATAGATAGATGGATAGATAGACACATATAGAGAGATAGATAGATACACAGACAGACAGACAGATATATATATATAGACAGACAGACAGACAGACAGATAGATAGATAAATTATAGATAGATAGATAGATAGATATACACAGATAGATAGATAGATAGATAGATAAATAGATAAATGATAGACAGATAGATAGATACACAGACAGACAGACAGACAAGCATTTATGGGGGTCTGCCCTCTGGAAGACATACTGGAATCTTTGTTATAAAGTAAGGAAATGGTATATCTGATGCAGAATGAGCACTATTAAAAATGAATGATAGTTTGTATTGAAGGTTCTTACCAGAAAGGAAGCCAATGAAATGCATCCCAAGGCATCGTCTGCAATCACTCTCACATTAGCTAGTGTTACTTGTTTCCTTTATTATTTATTAGTAATATTCCATTCTGTGCGCAGATGACTACACACAAATACCTTCATTTCACGAGGAAAGAATTTTAACCTTGATTTAGTATTTTTGGATAAGCTTTTTAAATTATTTCATTTTCCAAAATATTAAAATATCAAAAATATAACATAAATAAACAATTATATATATATATAGAGAGAGAGAGAGAGAGAGAGAGAGAGAGAGAGAGCAAAGGCTTGCGCTCCTGGTAACTTGTAGTAATGCCCGGTGCTGGTCTGCTGTTTATATATATATATAATATTATAGATGTAAAAGCAGATAAAATGTGTATCTTGTGATACTCATATCTGCACTCATGTCGCTTTAACCCCTGTATCACAATTCAACTTTGAATTCTATGTGTCGTCTTGCTCAGAAATGCTTTAGACTTGAGAAAGGAAGGTTCTCCCGAAAGCTCGTCATTGAAAAATTCTGTTAGTCCAATAAAAAAGGTACTACAAGATTTGATCTGTTTTTTACATCACTACATCACTGGACTAATACGCCTACAATCTCTATATAATATTATAATACGTTCAGTTGTCTGTACATCCAGTTGTCTGGTTACAGTTACATGTCTGTTAGTCCACCAATTGTACAGCGCTACGGAATCTGATGGCACTATATTAATAATAATAATAATAATAATATTGTAAAGCGTTACGGAATCTGTTGGCACTATATAAATGGCAATAATAATCATAATAATAAAAATAAATTATATTGTCAAAATATTACACAATTTTTAAAAGTTTATCCAAAAATATGAAATAATTTTAAAAGCTTAGAGAAAAATATTAATTTGAGGCGTTTGAAATCCAAGACATTTTATAGTTAAGTTATTTCATGAATAATATAAATATAAAAATTGCCAATGGGGATATGTAATTTTTTATTGTATATTAAATGGATGAGTTCCGGATCTACATGAGTTGACCACAAGGAGAAAACTAATGTAAACCCGTTCCCCAATTTCAATTTTCTAGATTATCAACTGTTGTCCAAATCTACTTGTGGAGAAAATATTGCTGTTTTTTTTTTTTACTTTTATATATTTCAGGATGCGTTTTCAAAACTTGAAAAGTGCATTGATTGGGTTCTGTTAGACTATTTTTTTTATTTTCTTGGTTCACTGTATAAATAGTTACACAGAATGCCTTGGTGTTATATAAATAAGTTTATTCTTGTTTTGTCTTTAGCATTATTATCTGGATTTCTACCTTTTCAAAATCTAAATGAAATGCTTGCAGTCAGATATAAGTACCAACCCTAATAGAATAATCCTGTTAAAGGGACACTATAGTCACCTGAACAACTTTAGCTTAATGAAGCAGTTTTGGTTTATAGAACATGCCCCTCTCACTGCTCAATCCTCTGCCATTTAGGAGTTAAATCCCTTTGTTTATGAACCCTAGTCACACCTCCCGCATGTGACTTGCACAGCCTTCCATAAACACTTCCTGTAAAGAGAGACCTATTTAGGCTTTCTTTATTGCAAGTTCTGTTTAATTACGATTTTCTTATCCCCTGCTATGTTAATAGCTTGCTAGACCCTACAAGAGCCTCCTGTATGTGATTAAAGTTCAATTTAGAGATTGAGATACAATTATTTAAGTTAAATTACATCTGTTTGAAAGTGAAACCAGTTTTTTTTTTCATGCAGGCTCTGTCAATCATAGCCAGGGGAGGTGTGGCTAGGGCTGCATAAACAGAAATAAAGTGATTTAACTCCTAAATGACAGAGAATTGAGCAGTGAAATTGCAAGGGGAACGATCTATACACTAAAACTGCTTTATTTAGCTAAAGTAATTTAGGTGACTATAGTGTTCCTTTAATGATGGACATTGTTACTAACAGAGTCAAAACGGGCAACTAAATGGGATCTATCACTATAGCAGAAGTTATATCTTCCGATACCAACTAATTTACTAAATGTTACTGGATTCCAAAGTTAATTTCATATTTAATGCCAAAATAGCCAAACTGGAATCATTGTTGACATAGATCATTTTTCAATTTGTCTTATTTTAAGCCTTAAATTGAAATTCATTTTGAATTTGCCCTTTAGTGAATACATCTTATGCACAAACCATCAAAGTATGGAGACATTGAATTCACAGGCTATACATGAATTATCACTCAAACAATCGTCTTACCAGGTCCTGCGTGTGGTTATGTAGAAAAGACTTGTGAGCGAGCAGTGTGCTCAGACGATCGCAGGTGCTGCGCATGCACAGGGGGAGCCTTCTAAAGCGTCCAGGTGCAGTTGCTATGGTGACAAATTAAAACCTGTGCTTTTTGAATTCTGACATTCAGGTTGGTAATAGTGCTTGGATGTGGATGATATCTACAGGGAAAGACATTAGTAGTTATAGGCTGTAAAACTTGGGCGTGGAGCTTGGAAACCAGACTGTATCTTTTGGCCGCAAAACTCTACTGGCTCTAAGTAAACTAATAGCTACAGCTTATAGCTGATTTTTAACAACATTTAAAAAAAAAAAGCCTAAATTGTCAGGGTTCAGTTTCCAGCAAATTACCTACTGGCTCAATACATAGCTATGTTATTACTTGTCAGTAGCACTTTACAATGGGTGGACGAACAAACATGTAGTTGTAACCAGACAAGTTGGACACACAGGAACAGAGGGGTTGAGGGCTCTGCTCAATGAGCTTACATGCTAGAGGGAGTGGGGTAAAGTGACACAAAAGGTAAGGATAGTATTAGACTAGTGACAGTCGCAAAAGAAGAATCAGTCGGGAGCTATTAACAGGTTAATTGAAATGCTTTTATGATTTGTATTATTATTATTATTTATATAGCGCCATCAGATTCCGTAGCGCTGTACAATGGGTGGACAAACATACATGTAATTGTAACCAGACGACTGGACGTACAGGAACAGAGGGGTGGAAGGCGCTGCTCCATGAGCTTATTGAGTTAGTATTGAGATAGTATTGAGATAGCTCTTCAAAATCAGCAAACTTGATTGGGCATACCTTGCCAGCAATAAGGTTCCTTAAGTACAGTTATGTTACCCCTATGATTGCTTGAGTAATGTCAGCACCCAGCTAATCTAAACTTGTCCAGCTGAGGTGGATACCACCTGCACACACCTCCCCCCTACCACCTTAGCTCAGGGAAACAGAGCTCCAACGCAGTCAGTACCCTGACACACAACAACACGACCACATAGTAATACCTGAAAGCAAAACACATTGTTACACTTTACATATCACTTACCAATATTTCCCCCGAACGCACCATCTCAAACCAGCATTTGTTGTAACATTTACTATAGGGTATTGTTTATCTACCTGGAACAGCGAATGCAGTAACAGTTCCACGCTTATGAGCACGATTGTCTCTAACACAATTATTAGCCCACCAAACCATAGAATGACACAATTCAGCTTCTACACCTCTATGCCATCCCACATACATCCAAGTATTTACTGTTTACTGACATAACATGTAGTCTTTCGTTTTAATTCTGTTTGTTACCTCTGTTTACAAAATATAAATGAAAAATATGCAAGGTACTTTATGCCACACTAATGTTCTCATATGTCTAAAAATCTGATTGCACCAGCTGTGGCGAAGCAAATCTGCTTGTTTACCATATGCACAAATAAAATAAAGAATAAATAAAAAAAAGACAATTAAAATCAGCAACCTTGGATTTTGCCAAACACTGAAATACTTTCTTGTGTTTTGCAATGACATTGCTTGGAAATGTGAGGCACATTCCCGGCACTTTAAGGCTTAAGAAGGCGTTGCCGTAAGAGAGCATTTGTTTAGTACACAGCCCCATAGCTGTTTGAACACGTGTCTTGAACCTGGTGATTACATTGTAAGTCTGCATGCTTAATTCTGCTGCAGGCCATCAATAATACAAAATCATTTGTATAATTAATAGAGAGCTACAAATAATAAATAGACTCGTCAAAAAAAAGTAAAAAAGAAATCACCTGTTACAAAAAAAATTTAATCACTTTAAAGTGTATAGAATAATTCCAGGGTGGTTTTAAATTTTTTATGCTAGAATGTGTATTATACACTTGTTAAGATTATGTAACAGAAAATGTATCAGTTGTGCTTTCAAAGGAAATCCTTAAAGGGACACTATAGTTACCAGAACCGCTACAGCTTAATGTAGTGGTTCTTGTGTCTATAGCACGTCCTTGTAGGCTGAGCATATGTAAACGCTACCTTTTCAGAGAAAATACAGTGTTTACATTGCGGCCTAGTAACACGTCTAGTGGCTGTCACTCAGACGGCCACTAGAGATGCTTCCTAGTCCCGTGCTGCACAGTATGCGGCGCTCTGCATTGAGACAGTGAACATTCCCCATAGAGACGCATTGATACAATGCATCTCTGAGTAGCTGCTGACTGGTGCAGAGAAGAGTTTTGCCGCGCATGAGCATTAGCTTTAATGCATTCCTGCTTTCCAGCTACGGCGAGACTGGCGCAGCTTGGGAGAAAAAGTGAGCGAAATCACATATCCAGTGCGATCGGAGGGGGCCCGGTAACCTAAACAGCCTCATCACATTTGTATTCCTGATGCCACAGTGTTCCTTTAACTCATCATGCGTGACATCTATGGACTGTTATACTAACAGTGGATTTAAATAAACCTCATCCTGAAAGGGTTATGTTTATTTACCCAAGGCTTCTCGAAAACTAAAAGACCCCCCCCCCACCTCCTCCCCATTTTACATTTCAGCAGAAGACATTCTCTAGATTTTTCTAGAGTGGACAAGATTGTTTGAGTTGAACACTTTCACCTGCTATACACATAACCTGTTTTTTCACAATTCTTAGTATGATTAGTCACTGTACATCGCTTCTAATGATGTTGGTGCTTTATGAATAAACTAAACTAATATACCGGTAATACAAAAGACTGGATTCCAAATACCACATTTTAATTCACTTTTTAAAAATTTGGTTTTCTTATGTTTTTAAAATTACTTTAATAAAAATTCCCAAAGAAATACTAATTATACGTATGTGCTCTCTCTACATATGATTGTGGTTTATGTTATATACTTAGCTGCTATTAGCACAGAGATTAAGCTCGGCTCACAGAGAAAACGCTCTGTCAATATTTCCATTTTGGAAACTGTGACGACACACTCTAATAAAGGCCAGATCTATAATGGGGAAACCAAATATGTAGCTGCCCTGATTGTGAGACAAGGCATAGGAATTATTTTAAAGAAAAACATTTTTTTTTTATACCTTTGTTATTCCTTCATGTCATGCTGTGCTTTTTATATATATCTATATATAATGAGCAGAGGGATGGCGTTCTCCAATAATTAAAGCCACACTTTAATGTTAAAGGAACACTGCATGGTTTTATTATTTTTTGGTTCTGTATGTTTTCTTTGGGAGTATACAGGGAGTGCAGAATTATTAGGCAAGTTGTATTTTTGAGGATTAATTTTATTATTGAACAACAACCATGTTCTCAATGAACCCAAAAAACTCATTAATATCAAAGCTGAATATTTTTGGAAGTAGTTTTTAGTTTGTTTTTAGTTTTAGCTATTTTAGGGGGATATCTGTGTGTGCAGGTGACTATTACTGTGCATAATTATTAGGCAAGTTAACAAAAAACAAATATATACCCATTTCAATTATTTATTTTTACCAGTGAAACCAATATAACATTTCAACATTCACAAATATACATTTCTGACATTCAAAAACAAAACAAAAACAAATCAGTGACCAATATAGCCACCTTTCTTTGCAAGGACACTCAAAAGCCTGCCATCCATGGATTCTGTCAGTGTTTTGATCTGTTCACCATCAACATTGCGTGCAGAAGCAACCACAGCCTCCCAGACACTGTTCAGAGAGGTGTACTGTTTTCCCTCCTTGTAAATCTCACATTTGATGATGGACCACAGGTTCTCAATGGGGTTCAGATCAGGTGAACAAGGAGGCCATGTCATTAGATTTTCTTCTTTTATACCCTTTCTTGCCAGCCACGCTGTGGAGTACTTGGACACGTGTGATGGAGTATTGTCCTGCATGAAAATCATGTTTTTCTTGAAGGATGCAGACTTCTTCCTGTACCACTGCTTGAAGAAGGTGTCTTCCAGAAACTGGCAGTAGGACTGGGAGTTGAGCTTGACTCCATCCTCAACCCGAAAAGGCCCCACAAGCTCATCTTTGATGATACCAGCCCAAACCAGTACTCCACCTCCACCTTGCTGGCGTCTGAGTCGGACTGGAGCTCTCTGCCCTTTACCAATCCAGCCACGGGCCCATCCATCTGGCCCATCAAGACTCACTCTCATTTCATCAGTCCATAAAACCTTAGAAAAATCAGTCTTGAGATATTTCTTGGCCCAGTCTTGACGTTTCAGCTTGTGTGTCTTGTTCAGTGGTGGTCGTCTTTCAGCCTTTCTTACCTTGGCCATGTCTCTGAGTATTGCACACCTTGTGCTTTTGGGCACTCCAGTGATGTTGCAGCTCTGAAATATGGCCAAAATGGTGGCAAGTGGCATCTTGGCAGCTGCACGCTTGGCTTTTCTCAGTTCATGGGCAGTTATTTTGCGCCTTGGTTTTTCCACACGCTTCTTGCGACCCTGTTGACTATTTTGAATGAAACGCTTGATTGTTCGATGATCACGCTTCAGAAGCTTTGCAATTTTAAGAGTGCTGCATCCCTCTGCAAGATATCTCACTATTTTTGACTTTTCTGAGCCTGTCAAGTCCTTCTTTTGACCCATTTTGCCAAAGGAAAGGAAGTTGCCTAATAATTATGCACACCTGATATAGGGTGTTGATGTCATTAGACCACACCCCTTCTCATTACAGAGATGCACATCACCTAATATGCTTAATTGGTAGTAGGCTTTCGAGCCTATACAGCTTGGAGTAAGACAACATGCATAAAGAGGATGATGTGGTCAAAATACTCATTTGCCTAATAATTCTGCACTCCCTGTATGAAAAACAGCTTGCAAAAGCTGCAGATCTGCTGTCTGCAGCCTTTGCAAGTCCTCGACTTTCAGTCCGTGAGAGCTGATTGACCAATCAGAGGCTTCTCATTTTGGGTTTGCATCTTTCCTGTGCAGTACAGCTCATTGAGAAGGGGGGGGGGGGGGGGGAGGGGAGGCTGGCGGAGCTCTAACCTTTGGATCTGTGGTGCTAATGGTTGAGGCTCTCTGACAGCTGGAGAGTTTTATGAGTTGTGGCTACTATTATTACGTTTTTTTTGTTTCTATTGAAATCAGAACTTTTTATAAACCGTCAAAAATGACAGACTACAGAAACATAACATTTCAGAAAGCTGAAGTACTTTTTGTGTTAATTTAAAAATAACTATATATATAATTTCAATATCACAGTTTTCCCGTTAGTGTTTAGCTTACCGGGCCCCCAAATGTTTTGAAAAATAATCTATAAAATCTCTATGACATTTACCTTTATTCTAGCGCTGAGACAGTCTGCTTGGTGTAGTCACTCTGCCACCAACGAAGTTATGATGAGTTCTGTCTAGTCCAATGCGATTTATTGAGAAGAATAGGGGACTTAGGGTGAATGTGCAGCAATCGCTGTGATTCGACAATCAAATGAGTCTCCTAGAAAAAAAATAGAACTCAGTGTTTAACTACGATAAGTATTAGACTTGTTCAACATCATCATTCTGGGCGGGACGACACTGAATGTGAAAACCTTTGTTTTTCGAAGGTTTTAAAGAGGAAGATCCTCTAGTCGCTGTCATTTTGACAGCCAATAGAGGTGTGGTTTTGGACAAAAACATTATAAATTTACATTATGTGCAAAAAAGGACAGCACCAATGTACCTGAACCACTTCATTAAGTGCATAGATGGACGATTGATAGACAGACAGATGCTGAGAAACCCAGGATGGCATGTAATGTTTCTTTTTTATTGACACAACAAATAAGAAACACAGACATACAAAATTAACACATGCGCTCAAATTCCCTTCCCACTACTCCTGGGCGGCAGCAATGACTACAGCACACACCAGCCCCAATACATACAATAAAAACAAAGAAAAAAAGTTACTTGCACGCTATCCAGAATCCATTTGTACATTTAAATAACTGGAGTTATATTTTAATATCACTTCAATAGCTATTAAAGGGTAAACTCACCTCCCACGTCAAGGTGAGTCCTACACCAACAATTCACCTTGCTGTGTTCAGCTAAAAGGTAAAATCTCTACAGACAGGGATTACAAACAAATAGTAATGTTTCAAACGTAATGAATTATTGTCTTTACTAACTAGTAGTTGTGATTTGCTCACACAATGGAAGGCTCTGCAGGGAAACTACAGATGGTTGTTGTAACAGTGTCAAAGTTTATTTGGTATAATGGTCATGCCGGCGCCTTAATGCCATCTACCTATTTACTAATATCCCCACTTTTGTAGAACTTTTGCGATACCTCCATCTGGCATCATTTATAACACGAAAAAAAGGTTAACAACTAAATAAAGCAGAAATCTGATATAAATATATATTCAGATTTAGTATAAAAAAAATAAATGATTTAATAAATTAATTTTTGCATAATGACGTGCTCATAATTAGTGCATACTAACACTAAATCTTCCCAAACATGGACCCCACTTAACCCTATATATTCAGCAACCCTAAATCTCCTATAACACATTCACATTCTACAGGCTGGCAAAGCAATATGGCAGTTGTAGTTCTAAAACAACTAGGAATCTACCTTTTGCCAACCCTGTCCTAACCGTTAGCCAAGCCTAATCTTCTGCCATTGGCTCAGGCATTCTGTCTGCTGGTGTCACTGCTGAGTACAGAGAGCTATGTATGTGCTCTGAAATATGTGAGTGAAGAATGATATAATGTATCAATGACAGATAAATCACACTCAATAATCAGCACAGGGATCAGTGCAGTTTTTAGAACCTGTACAAAATTATAATAATTATACATTTCAAACATTCATAACTAGCAGTACAACAAAAATGACAAGACAGTGGACTTTAAAATAAACCTTCACTGTGATAATTAATGGAAAGTTGCACAATTAGGAAAAAGTAAAAAACAAGTTTTATGCACATTTAAATATATGTTAGCACAGACTCCTCTCGGTAAAAACTCTGTCCAGATACATTGTTACTTAAATATGATATGGTTGTATATAAAACACGCATGTCCCTGGGCAGGGGCTAGGGAAAGTACAGCCCCTAGTGCGTTTTTTATTTTTTTTTTAGCTCTGAATCTCTTTGGCCAGGTGGGTGAATGCTGAACCTGGAATCTCTGTGAGGTTACTCTTGTCAAGTTTAGATAGAGATGCGGGGAGTATGATACATTATCTAGTTCCTGTGTCTCCATCACTCTGACTCAATGAGAAGCTAATGCAGACGTGTTATCAACCATTCACAAACAGTTTGACACAGAATTGAGGGATTGTGGCAGCATGCTGGCACCATAACCACTACAGCAGGCTGTGGGCCTTATTGTGCTAAGAATGTCCCTCTAATGCGTACATATCAGTGCCATATTTGCACTCTCTTTTCCTGGCAATGTGCTACAGAGCAGTTTATTTACTAGACAGTAAGTTGTAAATAAATTGAAAGCAGACTTGCAAACTTCTGGTTAAAATTGCCGGATTGAAAAAAATGATATCCCCAAATGAGCTATAGTCACAGCACGTCAATGTTATGTTATTTCTTATCACGATTTCCTATATGCAAATTTAAAAATGGAAAGAAGTTGTTTTTTTTTAATAAAAAGAAAATGTTAATAAAAAAACTTATAATTTTAGTTAATACTAATAACAATGAAACAGATTAGGTGTAATCAAAAACAATGTTGATTTCTAATGGTTCCTGATATTTAATTAAACATTTAAATGAGAGAAAGATTAGAACTGAGAGGACGTCTGTCATCAATAAGTTGCTGGCTCCAACCCCCACTACAACCAGCCAATCACCGGTATTTAATGGCCAGCTGCAGGGCAGTGAGCTGCCTTTTTCTGATGTAGAATATCCTGTTTTCTGTCCAACTACATTCCCCACCCCTCCCCCCTCTGTCCAATTGGTTGGTCACAGTGTTAAAGCACAGACGGTTCAAAAAGGTATTTGTAACAGCTGCTAAAATCAGTGCAAATTTAATTTTCTTAGCATTACACAATGCAATTATTAGTTTTGCCACTTATGAAAAAACACCAATGCAAATGAATCATTTTAATATTTTTGTTAAACTATATTCTATCAGGTTAATGATATTTCAGGTAATTTAAAGCTTTCGGCAGGTATTATATCCCAATACCAAAGGTATAACTCCCCGAGGCAGGAGTCTCCAAACTTTAACTTTAACGCTCCATCTGTCCCGGGTTTGTCACTGTCCTACTGTAATAGAGATGGGAAATGCCTAGATCTCAGACAGCTGGAGTGCCTTAAAGGAACACTCCAAGCACCATTAGAATGAAATTGTTATGGTGCAAGTAGGTCCCAAGTGCAAGATTACCTTTAGGGGTTAAACTGTTAATGAACGGTTTAACTCCAAAGTCTTCAGTCCGGAGCCCATCAGCTTTTCTTGATTGTTATCTTGGACTCCTTTCAAAAAAATGAAATTAAAAAAGGTACGTACCATTCCATTTTGTGAATAGGAAGCTACAGATAAGCTCTCAGCGGCACCCTGTCCACAGGTGGCTGAGTGAAGCCTTGAAATTAAAACATAAATGTAGGGGGAAGTGATGAAGGGCACCACACTGAATATTTGGGGTTAAACCACTTGTTAACGTTTATCCCCTGAAGGTAAACCAGTGACTGGGACCGTTTGGCATTATAACAACGTCATTCTGATTAAGTTGTTATGGTGCCTGGAGTGTCCCTTTAAGGACTGGGTTAGGAATCACTGCTCTAGGGGACCTTTTAGACACAGATCAACTATTAAATCAAAATACACCTTAAGTTCCCCAATCTAAACTGTAAGAGTTCCTGCAATATGTAAAGCGGCTTTCCTATGATGTATGTGAAATCTCTAAATGACACATACTATACCCATAACTGGATTTACTTGCCTGACCCTCTAGGTACATTCTAGTAAAATGTATAGTATCACATAATGAATAAATACTCTGTGTACCTGACTTGTTTTAACAAAGAGAAGTAAATAAAACCTGTTGGTAAAGGGTGTTGCAGATATTTTTCTGTGTAAATGGTTCTTTGCTACAGGGTACAAGATTCGTAGTGTCTCTAAACCCTTTTCCAAGTACTTATAGTAACTTGCTTTTCCGGCTTAGTAACTCGGCTTTAACCTTAAATTCAACAGTTTCCATTATTAGTGTGTTTATTCTTAAATTACGCTTAACCTTCTGCAATCATACTTATACTGAATTACCCCATGACCACTCCAGAGGCACCAAGCATTGCTGGTACCTACTTAAGGTTACCAGATGGAACATTTCTAAGAGAGAACTTTTTTGGCAAAAAATTAGGGAGAAAAACACAAACTCGTTTTTAACATTTTTTACATTTAATATGCGTTTTAATGATACCAAACACATTAAGTCAACTGTGGAAGCCCGATAAACTCTTGCCATTTGCTGCAGCGTCTGTTCTTTAACATCAGAGAGAGAGTGTGTATGTGTTAGGTGTCAGAGAGTGTGTATGTGTATAGATGTCATAGAATGTGTGTGTATGTGTATAGGTGTCAGAGAGTGTGTGTCAGTGAGGTGTATTTATGTGTAGAAGTGTCAGTGAGTGTGTGTGTATGTGTAGAGGTGTCAGAGAGTGTGTCTGTAGGTGTAAGTGATTGTGTATGTATGTGTATAGGTGTCAAATAGTATCTGTATAGTTATCGAAGAGTGTATGTGTATAGGTGTCAGTGAGTGTGTGTGTATTTGTTAGTGAGTGTTTATGTATGTTAGTGGGTGTGTATGTATGTGTATAAGTGTCAGATAGTGTGTATGTATGTGTATAGGTGTCAGTGAATATGCCATTGAGTTTCATACCCTTGCCTCAGAGGTGGCTTGGACAAACAGTGGCCTCATCTCCGCTTTCGCTAAAGGCCTGTCCGATACCATTCTAGATGAGGTTGCTGCCAGGGACGTACCAGAAAAACTTGAAGAACACATAACTTATATGATGCAAATAAATAACAGGCTAAGAGAAAGGGAAAGGATCAGAAACAGACCCAAAAGAAATAGCACTTTTCTCGCTCCCCGCTTCTCCAACCCTGTTGTTCAAAAAACCCCAACTGAACCTGAACCTATGCAGTTAGGGGTTATGAGGTTATCTGAAGCAGAAAGACAGTTCAGGAGGAGTAAGGGTCTGTGTATGTATTGTGGCAAGAAGGGATATATGAGGATTAATTGCCCGACACGTCCGGAAAACTCACGCACCCCCACTATGCCTCTCTCGAGACTTCTCCTTTCTGTTACACAACCTTGAGGTCAATTGCAAAGCCCTATTAGATTCAGGAGCAGCAGAAAGCTCCATAGTTCCCTCCCAATATGGGGAGGTAAAGGAGGTGTTTAACAAGATACATGCCGATACACTTCCTCTGCATAGATCCTATGATTGTTCTATAGATCTATTGCCAGGTACAATACACCCGAAAGGGAGAGCTAATACCCTGTCTCCCCTGGAAAGTAAAATCATGGAGGAATATATACAGGATGCGTTGACTAACGGTCATATACGCAAATCCTCTTCCCCAGCAGAAGCACGTTTTTTTATTTTTTCTTTGTATCAAAAAAGGAGGGTGATCTGCGTCCTTGTATTGATTACAGGGTGCTCAATAAAATCACCATAAGAAATGCTTACCCTATACCACTTATTTCTGAACTTTTTGACAGGTTGAAAGATATTCACTAAACTGGATTTAAGGAGCGTTTACAATCTAGTTAGAATCAAGGAAGGGCATGACTGGAAAACAGCGTTTAATACCCGAAATTGGCATTACGAATACCTAGTCATGCCCTTTGGGTTATGTAATGCCCCCGCTGTTTTCCAGGATCTCATCAATGATGTATTGAGAGATTTTATCTATTCCTTCGTGTTAGTATATCTAGATGATATACCCACCTGATGAAGACATTCACCATGCACAAGTTAAACTAGTTCTACAGACCTTACTCAAAAATGGCCTGCATTGTAAATCAGAAAAATGCCTATTCGATGAGAAGGGGGTACAGTTTCTTGGCTACACAATATCTACCCACGAAAGGAAGAGTTACAATGGCCTCTACCTCATGGTCTGAAGGCTATTCAAAGGTTCATCGGGTTTTCTAATTATTATCGTAGATTTATTAAGGACTTTTTTACGGTAATAGCCCCGATCACGAATTTGACGTGTAAAACGGTTAAAGGTACATTTTGGCCAAGAGAAACCATTAATGCCTTTGAACAGCTTAAGACTTGGTAGCTCCTATACTCGCTCATCCTGATCCCAGCAGGCCTTTCGTGTTAGAAATAGATGTCTCTGAAACAGGGGTTGGTGCAATACTGTCTCAGAGAGAAAGTATAGCACCATGCCCCTCCTCGTTCCCTCCGCTCTGCCCGTGACCACCTCCTGACCGCTGCCCGCACCCATACGGCCAACTCGCGCTTGCAGGACCTCTCACGGGCGGCTCCTTTCCTGGAATAGCCTTCCTACCGCCATCAGACTCTCCCATAGTCTTCAATCATTTAAGAAGGGCCTTAAAACCCATCTCTTCAGGAAAGCTTATGGCCTCCCAGAGTAACCTCTACCTCACATACCTGTCTCTTGCTCTCTCCTATAGGACAGTGCTTTACTCTCTCCTCCAGCTCTGCTTCACTCCCACCCTATTTGATATTTCCTGTCCTAACGTTTCTAATACCCCACCTCCTATAGTCTGTAAGCTCGTTTGAGCAGGGTCCTCTTCAACCTATTGTTCCTGTAAGTTTTCTTGTAATTGTCCTATTTATTGTTACAATCCCCCCTCATAATATTGTAAAGCGCTCCGGAATCTTTTGGCGCTATATAAATGGCAATAATAATAATAATAATAATAATGACAAACCACTGCACCCCTGTGGCTTCTTTTCTAAAAAGCTATCCCCAGCAGAAAGGAATGTTGACATTGGTAACAGGGAGCTATTGGCTATCATAGTGGCACTAAAAGGAGTGAAGAGATCTATTTGAAGGATCCAAAGACGCCTTGATAATCATAACTGATCATTAAAATCTGCCTTACCCAGACAGTCTGAGACGGAGAAAGAACAGGAGCAAGACAACACTCCTATTACCCTTCCTGAATGTATTTTGGCTTCCACTGTTCTTTCTTTGTCCACCTTTTCTTGGTGTCATAATCTCGGCGCAACCTCAGGCACCAGGTACTAAACCTTCAGGTCTCCTGTTCATTCCTGAATCAGAAGGAAGGGCAATTCTTACTGTGTTCCATGATAACATTACAGCTGGGCATCCAGGCACACGGAAAACCATTTCAGTGGTAACCAGACAGTTCTGGTGGCCCTCTCTTAAGGACGATGTTATCGCTTGTGTCAATACTTGCCAGACATGTGCTGTCTCTAAGGTTCCACACAAATTTAAATGTGGTTTGTTACAACCACTGCCTGTGCCTCTCATTCCGTGTTCTCATATAGCCATGGACTTCATTGTGGAGTTGCCTGTCTCCAAGGGATATAATACTATACTATGGTCATAGATCGATTTTCTAAAATGGCCCATTTCGTCCCTCTTAAAAAAATTACCTTCCTCAAAAGACCTTGCTTAAATTTTCATTATGGAAATAGCGAGGTTACATGGGGTTCCCCAAAACATTGTTTCTGACATGGGTTCACAGTTCATTTCTCGTTTCTGGAAATCTTTTTGTAAAGAATTGGGTATCAAACTGTCTTTTTCTTCATCTTATCATCCCCAAACTAATGGGGCAGCCGAAAGGGGAAATCAATCTTTGGAGGTTTTTCTACATTTCGTTAACGATACCAAAGATAATTGGTTTGACCTCTTACCCTGGGCAGAATTTGCCCAGAACAACGCTACGCATGACTCTTCCAAGCTTAATCCTTTTTATGTTGTATATGGTCTCCACCCTGCTGTCTTGCCTTCCTTGTTCTCTGATACCAATATCCCCACTTTGGATGAACAGCTGACCTCTATGAGGAAACAGGTACATACTGCATTAGCTGGCACTGCTTCCCGTTTTAAGCTATATGTTGATAAAAGACATAGTGCTGCACCTTCTTATCAAGTAGGGGACAAGGTTTGGCTGTCAACGAAACACATTAGACTCAGCGTCCCCTCTATAAAGTTCGCTCTTAGATACATTGGTCCTTTCCGTTTTTCACATAGGATCAATCTGGTGTCTTGTGTCCTTGACCTCCCTGCCAAGCTTCGTATATCTCGTCCATTTCATGTTTCTTTATTGAAGCCACTTATCTGCAATAGATACACTATTCCTTCCACACAGCCTCCTCCCTTGGTGGTAGCGGGTCAGGAGGAGTATGAAATCCGTTCTGTTTTGGACTCCAGGTTCTTTGCAGTGTCTGGTGGAATGGAAGGGGTATGGTCCAGAGCAGGGGTAGGCAACCTTCGGCTCTACAGATGTTGTGGACTACATCTCCCTTGATGCTTTGCCAGCAATATGGCTGTAAAAGCATTATGGGAGATGTAGTCCAAAACATCTGTAGAGCCGAAGGTTGCCTACCCCTGGTCCAGAGGAACGCTCCTGGGTCCCTGCTGTTGATACTTATGCTGGGCGCCTTCTTTGCTCTTTCCATGCCCGGTACCCTGATAAGCCTGGTTCTGCCCACCTGATGGGCGGTCTTTGTGTGGGGGTTACTGTCACAGTGCCCGGTCGGCACCTCGTTGTGACCGCACTGATCGGTGCGGTCACACTAAAGGAAGGAGAGGTTACTCACCTTGCCTCCAGCGCTTCTCTCTCCGCACAGTTCCTAGGACAGCGGCCGGGTCCAGCATTAGGAAGGATGCCAGCTGCTGCAAGGCGGCGCTATATGATAGCGCCGCCCACAATGACGTCACTAGTGACGTGAACGTGCGTGCGGCAACATATTTTCGCTGTGCATGCACATTCTGGGGTCATGGGACCCAAATTAGCAAATAGCAGGTTATTTAAACCCAAACCTGCAGCTGTTCAGTGCCCTGTCATGGTTTCCATCCTGTTGGTTATCCGAGAGCGAGTTCCTTTTACTGTTATTTGGTTATTGATCTTGGTTTGGCTTGACTTTCCGTATTTCTGCTACCCCTAATCCTTTGGCTTTGTTTAGTCTGTATTTGTTCCTTTCTGTATTCCTGACCTCGGCTCGTTACTGGTTATTCTTATACGTTAAACCCGGCCACTCTAAGGCCCAGTAATACATTGTTACTGTTTGTTATTTTGTCCGTGTTTGACTTAGTTCTGCATGTTGGGCCACTGGTTCGTCCTGACAGTCTCTTTGTGTCCTCCCAGCCCCCTTATGTGTCTCTCTTCCAAGCCCTTGTCTGTCTCTTTTGCTCCTTCCACAGCCCCACTGTGCAGTGTTCATTATGGCAGCAAATTTCAATTTAGTTTTAGTTGTATTTTATTTATCTGAATTGTTTTAGTTTAAGACTACTTTTAGTCGAGTAATCTCAAAAATTGTAGTAGACTATAATTTGACTAAAATTGTTAGTCGACAAAATTAACACTGGTTTGTTTTACCTTAGTATCATCCTCAGAGCTTTTAACTGTCGTTGTCCCCCATGAAATATCTAGGTATCTGTCCAGTCACCCCACTTCTGCCCTTTGCCTGATCCCCTGTCCTTTCTATAACACAGCTCTGTTCAGCTTGCAGTTCTCAGTGTCCAGTTCAGGTCACTGCCAGCACCTTTGCATGCCCGGCTTCTGGAAATGCTATGCACAGCGTGTCTGTCTCCAATCAACGCGCCTGGACGTCAGTCAGCACCAGGTAGCAGCTGAATGGATTAGTGTTTCTAGGAGTCTAACACATAACATGGACCTATATGGGAGTCAAAAAGGAGAGCCTGGGTATATATTAAGATAAATAAAGAGCGGGCCTATGGATTTATCTGTCTAAAGGGCTGGATTACATACCAAGTGCCTGTAGGCACAGAATTAGAAGGTGCCCCCCGAAAGGCAGATAACGTGAGTTTATTGAATACGTATATATGTGCATATTTCTACTAGTAATATACTGTGTTTCAATATGTGAGTGTATGCACCTATGCGTGCAAAGTTAATAATAATGTTAGAAGTGGTTAGGGTAAATGGGGGTTAAGATTATATAGGGGTTAATGTTTAAGTATTGATGTATATGGTCTGTTAAATTAAAGAGGAGTTAAACCTATTTTTAAAGCCAAGGTAAGAGTTTGCTTAGCTTTTGGGAAGGGTTATGGAGCAAGACGTTTAGGGTATAGGAGTTTGAAGGTTATTTGCAAAGTACTCACCTTGATATGATTGACAGTAGAGATCTAGGAGTGGGTATGCAATGTGTATCATTCAGTACTGCCCCTGCTCCTCCTGCAATGCATTTCCTGTATGAGAGGCTGTCAGTGGGCAGATGGGCAGTGATACCTTCCACTTCCTGTCCAGCCTCACACACAGACACTGGAGGACCTGGGCAGCACTGAGTTTTGCACACTCTATAACTGTTCCTGCAGCTCTTCTATCAAACATAGAAGGCTATCTACAGAGATATCATGACAAAATGGGTTGGGATGGTGATAGACTCATCTTTCAATGCTCTGTACCAATAAGATATAGACATCGACCATCTTTGTGGGTCCATTAATTTGTTCAGTGTTTTACCAGCAATATTACATAGATTTTTCTCTCATTTTCAAGATGTCCTTTGTAGCACGAACAATATGATAAAGTCTCATAGTTACAAATTTAAAGAAATGTTAGTATAACCAATGAAACATTACAGTTATCGTTTGAGTGAAAAAGAAAAGAGGCAGGCCTGGTAGGACAGAGGGTTAAAAGAACACAAATCAGTATTCCTAATGCTATAATGCTCTATTTGCAGGCTTGTACTTACCTTTACTCCAGCACCATGACCCCCTTTCCCGCTGCTAACTGCTGCACTTCCCGCAATGTCATTCGGCTCTGCAAACTGATGTGGATGTGCGACTAGTGCTCCGTGTGCATCCATGCTTCCCCATAGGAAAGCATTGCATTCAATGCTCTCCTATAGGCTTCCGTGTCACATGTCCAGGAAGACAGCCACTAGAGATGGATTCAACCCTGAAATGTAAACGTAGCATTTTCTAAAAAAAAACTGCATTGTTTCACATTGCTGGGTTCAAACTAAAGGTACACTGCACACAGACCAATCCATTACGATGAAGTACTGAGTATAATATCTGTTTATATCTGCTCTATATAATGCTCTGATATACAGATATTTACACACACTGTAAGTTACCACCAGGGACACCTACCTGCCTTCACACCTTTAGTTATCCTTCAAGTGGTGAAAGTAAGGGGAGGGGGGGCAGTGCCCCACCATCTTCAAATTTCACCAGACACCATTTCTTTGTTTAGTTAAAGGTACACTATCGCACCATTTTGGTGTCGACCCCCCAAGGTTTAAAAAAAATGGAGACTGCTTTAAACCAATACTGCAGTGCTCGCCCTGTGGCGGGCCCCTCCGACTAGCGTTAGAGCAGTGTTTCCCAACCCAGTCCTCAAGGCACACCTTCCAGTCCAGGATTTAAGGATGACCCAGTTTTGTCTAAGGTGTTTTTTCTTTTTTTTCTAAAAACACCTTAGACAAAACTGGGTAATCCTTAAATCCTGGACTGGTAGGTGTGCCTTGAGGACTGGGTTGGGAAACACTGCGTTAGAGTACAGCACTGAGGTCTAGGAAGGATCGAGCAAGACCACAGGATCCTCCATAGACAGCCAATTCCCTGCCGCTGTAAGGACTCACACTTAGGCTCTGCCTTGAGTCTTAGAAAGTCAGCCGGAAGAGAAATACATTGTCTCTGTATTTCTATATTGTCTCTATATTTCTATATTGTCTCTGTATTTCTATGTTGTCTCTGTATTTTTATATTGTCTCTGTATTTCTATATTGTCTCTGTATTTCTATTTTGTCTCTGTGTTTTTATATTGTCTCTTTATATCTATTGACTGGGTTTGCAATTTCAGTGAATGGTGCCCCTTTAAGGTCACAATGGCTGAACAAAAAACATTTACCGAATTGAAGGGTTTTCTGATTCAGGCTTTAGTGAATTACCCTGGTCTGCACTGAGAAAGTCATGTTGTTTGCTGTGTATCATTCTAGCAGCAGCAGCAGCAGCAAAGCGGAACCAATGTGCTGGGAGCGGAGTTCCGGCCGGACACAGTTAGCAGACGGACCTGCATTGCAGCCAGATCCTGGTGTTCTATCATTTCCAGCCGTAAGAAGAGATGGATGACTTGGGCTGCCCGAGGTGTAAAACCACAAAATACCGAAACCCCTCACTGAAGCTACTGGTGAATGTCTGCGGACACACACTGTAAGTCACCACCAGGGACACCTACCTGCCTTCACACCAAGCATTGTGTATCCCATAGCACCAAGCAATGTGTGTGTATATACTGTGTATAATATCTGTTTATATCTGCTCTATATAATGCTCTGATATACAGATATTTACACACACACTGTAAGTCACCACCAGGGATACCTACCTTCCTTCACACCCAGCATTGTGTATCCCATAGCACCAAGCAATGTGTGTGTAAATACTGTGTATATCTGTTTATATCTGCTCTATATAATGCTCTGATATACAGATATTTACACACACTGTAAGTTACCACCAGGGACACCTACCTGCCTTCACACCAAGCATTGTGTATCACATAGCACCAAGCAATGTGTGTGTAAATACTGTGTATAATATCTGTTTATATCTGCTCTATATAATGCTCTGATATACAGATATTTACACACACTGTAAGTCACCACCAGGGATACCTACCTTCCTTCACACCCAGCATTGTGTATCCCATAGCACCAAGCAATGTGTGTAAATACTGTGTATAATATCTGTTTATATCTGCTCTATATAATGCTCTGATATACAGATATTTACACACACTGTAAGTCACCACCATGGACACCTACCTGCCTTCACACCCAGCATTGTGTATCCCATAGCACCAAGCAATGTGTGTAAATACTGTGTATAATATCTGTTTATATCTGCTCTATATAATGCTCTGATATACAGATATTTACACACACTGTAAGTTACCACCAGGGACACCTACCTGCCTTCACACCCAGCATTGTGTATCCCATAGCACCAAGCAATGTGTGTGTAAATACTGTGTATAATATCTGTTTATATAATGCTCTGATATGCAGATATTTACACACACTGTAAGTCACCACCACGGACACCTACCTGCATTCACACCAAGCATTGTGTATCCCATAGCACTAAGCAATGTGTGTGTAAATACTGAGTATAATATCTGTTTATATCTTCTCTATATAATGCTCTGATATACAGATATTTACACACACTGTAAGTTACCACCAGGGACACCTACCTGCATTCACACCAAGCATTGTGTATCCCATAGCACCAAGCAATGTATGTGTGTAAATACTGTGTATAATATCTGTTTATATCTGCTCTATATAATGCTCTGATATACAGATATTTACACACACTGTAAGTTACCACCAGGGACACCTACCTGCCCTCACACCAAGCATTGTGTATCCCATAGCACCAAGCAATGTGTGTGTAAATACTGTGTATAATATCTGTTTATATCTTCTCTATATAATGCTCTGATATACAGATATTTACACACACTGTAAGTCGCCACCAGGGACACCTACCTGCCTTCACACCAAGCATTGTGTATCCCATAGCACCAAGCAATGTGTGTGTAAATACTGTGTATAATATCTGCTCTATATAATGCTCTGATATACAGATATTTACACACACTGTAAGTTACCACCAGGGACACCTACCTGCCTTCACACCCAGCATTGTGTATCCCATAGCACCAAGCAATGTGTGTGTAAATACTGTGTATAATATCTGTTTATATCTGCTCTATATAATGCTCTGATATACAGATATTTACACACACTGTAAGTCACCACCAGGACACCTACCTGCCTTCACACCAAGCATTGTGTATCCCATAGCACCAAGCAATGTGTGTGTAAATACTGTGTATAATATCTGTTTATATCTGCTCTATATAATGCTCTGATATACAGATATTTACACACACTGTAAGTCACCACCACGGACACCTACCTTCCTTCACACCAAGCATTGTGTATCCCATAGCACCAAGCAATGTGTGTGTAAATACTGTGTATAATATCTGTTTATATAATGCTCTGATATGCAGATATTTACACACACTGTAAGTCACCACCACGGACACCTACCTTCCTTCACACCAAGCATTGTGTATCCCATAGCACCAAGCAATGTGTGTGTAAATACTGTGTATAATATCTGTTTATATCTGCTCTATATAATGCTCTGATATACAGATATTTACACACACTGTAAGTCACCACCAGGGACACCTACCTGCCTTCGCACCAAGCATTGTGTATCACATAGCACCAAGCAATGTGTGTGTAAATACTGTGTATAATATCTGTTTATATCTGCTCTATATAATGCTCTGATATACAGATATTTACACACACTGTAAGTCACTACCAGGACACCTACCTGCCTTCACACCAAGCTTTGTGTATCCCATAGCACCAAGCAATGTGTGTGTAAATACTGTGTATAATATCTGTTTATATCCGCTCTATATAATGCTCTGATATACAGATTTTTACACACTCTGTAAGTCACCACCAGGGACACCTACTTGCCTTCACACCAAGCATTGTGTATCCCATAGCGCCAAGCAATGTGTGTGTATATACTGTGTATAATATCTGTTTATATCTGCTCTATATAATGCTCAGATATACAGATATTTACACACACTGTAAGTCACCGCCAGGGACACCTACCTGCCTTCACACCCAGCATTATGTACCCCATAGCACCAAGCAATGTGTGTGTGTAAATACTGTGTATAATATCTGTTTACATCTTCTCTATATAATGCTCTGATATGCAGATATTTACACACACTGTAAGTCACCACCAGGACACCTACCTGCCTTCACACCAAGCATTGTGTATCCCATAGCACCAAGCAATGTGTGTGTAAATACTGTGTATAATATCTGTTTATATCCGCTCTATATAATGCTCTGATATGCAGATATTTACACACACTGTAAGTCACCACCAGGGACACTTACCTGCCTTCACGCCAAGCATTGTGTATCCCATAGCACCAAGCAATGTGTGTGTATATACTGTGTATAATATCTGTTTATAAATTAAATAGAAGAGCTGCGTGTAGTCAATTTTCACAAATGTGAAAAGACGACACACTGAGGTCAGAGATGGTGGTACCAGCTCCACGAAGGGCATAACCCAATATTTATTATGAAAAAAAACGATAAACAAATAAGTCTCTGCTCTATTATTTGTTTATCATTCCCCCCCCCCCCCCCCCTATTATCTGTGTATATCTGCTCTATATAATGCTCTGATTAGGACGAAATTCTGTAGTTTTGCCGGCGTTCTGTCTAAGTGACAGTATGTTCGGATATACTGACAGGAAGCATCGCGGGATCATGGAGGAAAGGTGAGAATTGTGGGAAAATTACTTTGACCACCGGAAACGGCGCACACTTTGCTCCTCCGCTGGTCAGGCGTAGGAAACCTCCATAAGAGAAAGTAGTCCCCATTTTGTCTTATGTTTTAAAGAAAACTAGAGCAGACAGGAAGAAATGAAGAACAGATCCTGACAGAGGGAGAGAAGATGAATCGATGAAAGAAAGGTAAGTTTGGCATGACATTTCCGCTTTAAGTGGTTACTCCAACCAAAAACAGTGTTTACATAAATCACGATTTTTGTCAGATTAACCCTTTGTGAGGTTGTCTGCCTACACCCCTTAAAATAAAAAAAACACAGCATTAAACTTAACCCTATTCCATCACAATGTATAAATTCTCCATGCAGTCTAATTCTTCTTCGCTAATGTCACTCCCCTTCTCAGGATTGAGAGTGAGGGTAGGGAGGACAAGGGCGGCACGGACGGGGGAGCATGCTGAACATTCCAATTTTGCATCATATTCACATTAGCTAACCTGGTTCACAGCTAGGTGATGACGCTGCTGGAGGTGGAGTCAAACTTCCAGCTGCTAAGAGGTTAGTTTCTGTATGTGCAGTGTTTCGTAGCAAAACGTACATACAGTCTACTCGCACCGTGGCCACTTTAAATCACTGAAGTGGTCATGGTGCTTGGAGTAACCCGTAAAATTTTTACTATCCAGGTTATTCAATAATTAGAGAATTTAAGGTGAATTCAAAGTAAAATTTAAATGCAAGGTCAAAATAGCCAAAATTTAATAATTAACTATGCTTTACATTCTGCTCCTCTGGCCTTAAAGGGACTCCCCAGTGCCAGGAAAACAAACCGTTTTCCTGGCGCTGCAGGTCCCCTCTCCCTCCCACCCCCCATCCCAAGTTGCTGAAGGGGTTCAAACCCATTCAGTGACTTACCTGTATCCAACGCCGATGTCATCCTGCGGGGGGGGAGACCTAATGCGCATGCATGGCAATGCCGCGCATGCGCCTTAGACCTCCCCATAGGATAGCATTGAAAAATGCTTTTGTATGCGGATTTCAGCAACTCTGGAGGTCCTCACATAGCGTGAGGACGTCCAGCGATGCTATAGCACACTTTTCTATTAGACAGCCACTAGAGGAGGAGTTAACCCTGCAAGGTAAATATTGCAGTTTTGAAAACTGCAAAAATTACACTTGCAGGGTTAAGGGTAGTGGGAGTTGGTACCCAGACATCTCCAATGGGTAGAAGGGGTCTGGGTGCCCGGAGTGTCCCTTTAAATCTGAAATTCACTTGGAGTTCATCTTGAAATCTCCCTTTAGTATGAACCCTGTGTATGAAATGATTGATGAAGAATACTGGGAATCATTCTGGGATTTACCATCTGCCAGTAAATAAGAATACATACATAGTTACATAACGGTGAAACGTGTCGGGGAAAATGCTGTTAAGGGTCTCGGTGGATATCGTAAACCAGGAGACTGAAGTCACTTAGTGCTTTATAGATGTCTTAAGAACCGTAAGATACATGTTTTGCCATTTTCTATTATTTTTTTATTGTATTACATTACATGTTTGTGCTGTGGTTAGTATCAATATTAGGGTAGTGTAGTGGGTAAGGGGAGCTGTTTAATGTTGGTGCAACACAAGGATATTCATATTCTGATGCCGCCTGAAATTAGTGGGAGTCACAATCCCAGGTTTTATTCAACTGCTGCCATTATTTCAGACAGGGCAGTTAAAAAGGCATCAGGTTCTCCTTTGGAGTGTAACTCACACGAATTTGTGTTTCCTGGCTCTGCCCAAGATTATGCCTGATAGTATTCCGAATCGTACATTGTTACCATTCATTATGCAAAAAAATTGCTTGAGTGCTGCCTCTCTGAACTATAAGTCCCACTAATCTCATGCTAACTGGGATGTGTGTGCATATATATATATATTTAATATACCCAAAATGTATATATTCATCTATGGATCATTTATTATCCATAAGACATATGCTTGAAAATGAGAAAAATCTCAATGTATCCTTCCTGGTGAATATTTAATAAATAGATATAGTCTGGGCTCAGAATTTCAACTCTTCAGGAGTAAGTGCCCTGGTGAACTAGCCCCTGATCCTTTTGGATCTTAGCCTATGCTTTGGCTTTAAAAAAAGCTGTTTCTAAAGCAGCGTGCATTGCTTATAGTATGTGCAGAAATGTACTATGAATTCAGAAACACAATCTCTCTCATTTGCATGTCGAGCTGGGAACTCTGGGATAGTTGTGGAAACCTGACTTTTCACATTTCTATGCCCAAGAAGAGACCCTCAAAGTCCAGCTTAAAGGACCACTATAGGCACACCCAGACCACTTCAGCTTAATGAAGTGGTCTGGGTGCTAGGTCCATATACGATTAACCCTTTCTGCTGTAAACATAGCAGTTTCAGAGAAACTGCTATGTTTACCTATGGGTTAATCCAGCCTCTAGTGGCTGTCTCATTGACAGCCGCTAGAGGCGTATCCGCGCTTCTCACTGTGATTTTCACAGTGAGAAGATGCCAGCGTCCATAGGAAAGCATTGTAAATGTGCATTCAGCCGATGACGGGAAAGGAGGCGGAGAGTCCCCACCGCCGAGGGAGCCCGGCGGTGGAGAAAAGGTGAGTGATTACCCCCTTCCTCACCCTAGAGCCCGGTGGGAGGGGGACCCTAAGGGTGGACCTAGAGACCCTATAGTGCCAGGAAAATGAGTATGTTTTCCTGGCACTATAGTGGTCCTTTAAGACTCCCTTCAAGTCAGTGATAGCCACATAAGTCCATCCCTGCAAGCGCGCTGTCTTGGTGTCATACTTGACTCTTTTCTCACCTTTGAGTCTCACATCCAGTTTGTTGCCAAATCCTGTATTTTCCAACTCAAAAACATAGCCCGCATCCGCCCCATTCTTACACAAGATGCTACCAAGGAGCTTGTCCATGCTCTAGTAATTTCCCGCATGGATTACTGTAACCCTCTCCTGATTGGTCTCCCCAAAAGCCGTATTGCCCCGCTACAGTCAGTGATGAATGCTGCAGCTAGACTGATTTTCCTCTCTAGTCGGTCCTCTCACACCTCACCCCTCTGCCAGTCCCTACATTGGCTCCCTGTATCCTATAGGAGTCAATTCAAAGTGCTCACCCATACATTTAAGGCACTGAACAATTCTAGCCCCTCTTATATCTCTTCACTGATCCATAGGTATGCCCCTCCTCGTTCCCTCCGCTCTGCCCGTGACCACCTTCTGACAGCTGCTCGCACCTGTGTGGCCAACTCGCGCTTGCAGGACCTCTCGCCGGCGGCTACTTTCCTATGAATAGCCTGCCTACCACCATCAGACTCTCCCCTAGTCTTCAATCATTTAAGAAGGGCCTTAAAACCCATCCCTTCGGGAAAGCTTATGGCCTCCCATAGTAACCTCTACCTTACATACCTTTCTCTTGGCTCTCTCCTATAGGGCAGCACTCTACTCTCTCCTCCAGCTCTGCTTCACTCCCACCCAATTTGATTGATATTTCCGTTCTTAACGTGTCTTATACCCCACCTCCTATAGACTGTAAGCTCGTTTGAGCAGGGTCCTCTTCAACCTATTGTTCCTGTAAGTTTTCTTCAAATTGTTATATTTATAGTTACATCCCCCCTCTCATAATATTGTAAAGCGCTACGGAATCTGTTGGCGCTATATAAATGGCAATAATAGTAATAATAATAACAATATGCAGGTGATGCTTTCGTTGTGTGATGTGGGAGCTGCTAACAAACATTCCACTCTGATATTTGTCTTCCTTGTGTGGCTTACCTGCGTGCAACTCTTGGCTTCTGTTTGTATATGTAAATGCTTCCTGGAGATTTTTTATTTTTTTTGTGCTTTACTGATTATTCTGTGAAGGTTAGTGCTAGACTGAAATGAGAGTACCATGTCTTGGTAATGCTACCTGAAAATATATGGGCAAACTTTGTATATCTGGTTGGTTGTTACAGCAGAATTCATGTAATGGGCTGTGTTGTAAAGTTATCATTTTAGTGAGAGTTTAAAGGGTTCTGAAGGTGAGCAGGAGAGGAAATTAAACTGTAAGTGTGTATGTAAATATTATCATTTATAAAGCAACAATGTATTCCACATATCAGATATGAGAGGCTGCTGTGTGTGTGATTGTCTAGTTAAAGGGACACTATAGTCACTAGAACAACTACAGCTTATTGTATTTGTTCTGGTGAGTAGAATCATTACCTTCAGGCTTTTTGCTGTAAACACTGTTGTTTCAGAGAAAATGCAGTGTTTACATTACAGCCTAGTGATAACTTCTCTGGTCACTCCTCAGATGGCTGTTAGAGATCCTTCCTGGGTCATGGCTGCCTAAAATGCATCCAAACATTCAGTGTCTCCTCCCTCTGCATGCAGACACTGAACTTTCCTCATGTAGATTCATTGATTCATTCAAAAGCATTGTGATTGGATCAGGCTACCACTTCTGATGATGTCAGCAGACAGCTTGTTTTTCTGAGGCAAACAGGGCAGAGCCAGCAGTTTCAAGCTTGAATATAGTAAGATTTTTACTATATTTATCTAGGCATGATGGGCCATGGGAGGTTAGATGGTGGTTTTAACACTATAGGGCATGTTTGTGTTCCTGACCCCTTTAGTGATCCTTTAAGATCACTATACATTTTGTATTCCAGACATCCTTTAGAATACAGTAAGTCTTTTGTTAACAAATAAATACATTTAAAATTAGAAATTGGAATCTTGCAAAAAGAAAAAACATCATCCTCCTTACAGGGTCATTTACTAAGTGGGAACTGTTGGAAACTTAAAATTTAATTTAATTTTTAAGGCCCAAAATAGGAGAAATTCCATTTTGGCCATATTGTCTTTAAACTTGAATTTCACTTTGAATTTCTGCCAATTCTAACTTTGGTAACTAATCCTGTTGATGCACAGTTGTACATGAGGGTTTGCTTCCAAATAAAGTCAGTTATTTCTGCTTCTTCTGGGACTATTTCTTCTTCGTGTCATCATTAGGACACCTGTGCCTGTCCCCGAGTGGATTTCCCCACCGAGTGAGTAACACGTCTTAGAGCCAGCAGCAATGTCACTTGTGAAGCCATGCGAACAACTTTAGTAGCTCTTGCTGGCATCCACTGTGTGTGCCTTGTAAACAGTTTGAGGGTTCAGCTGCTGCGGCTGAGTTAGTGGACATTTCCAGGCACAGCAGCTGATACAGCAGACCCTTCAGAGTCACAGAATGGATGATTTAGAAAGTGACAGTAAGCTGCTGAATGCCAACGCTGGTTTGTGATCTGAGTTAATTAGGTTGAAATGTTGAACAACACCTTAATGAAGAGATAGTGATTGGCAGAGTTCATTGAATGTAACTATATTATCTGAGATGGCCAATGCCAGCCATGTGAGAGGATAGTAATGTATTACATTTTTCTTACAAGTGAAATCTCTGCTTTTTGTTATGTTTTATTTATGACTTGTGCTTTATCAAGGTGTATGACTGTATTCCGGAATCTGCAGTTGTCCTAGTTCTTTATTGTCCCTCATGAAAGGGCCATCTCTCCCCCACGTGTCGTAATTTCTAATGCACCAACGCTATAACTTCACGAACACTTATAATGGTTTTGGTCACATCACTCTGAAGTCATTATTGGCACAACACCAAGTCTTCGTGATGAGTCCCATTGTACAGCGTTACGGAATCTGATGGCGCTATTTAAATAATAATGAGTCGCATCATTCCTACGTCATTTTTGACATGACTCAATTTGTACATAATCACGTCATTTTTTGACGTGACTCATTCTAAGTATCAGTCGCATCATTCTTGATTCAGTAGTGATGCGAAACTTGCATCTCGATGTTGGCGTACTTTCTGGCACACGACAATGACACGAACCAATGATATTCTGCTTTTTAGTATTCAAATCCTTCCTGCCACTAGACAACTTGTTATGGTTCTTGCTGACCAAATAGTGTCTTTCCTTTTGTCTTTCAGTTGTGATTGTTGGTTTTGACCTTGGCTAGCTGGTCGAATATCCTGATCTCTTGACTTTTTTTTTTCTCTATTTATTTATGCTGTTTTCTCCTGCTTTCGACCTCTGCTTGTTCTCTGACTATTCTTATTGTTAAGTCCGCCCACTGTAAAGAACGATAATGCAGATATTCTGTGCTGTTTCTATTATTGTTGGGGTCCACAGCCCATTCAACATTTACATCCTCATACAAAAACTGATTCAGAACCGATGTATGAAAGTATCTGTTACTCATCATTATATTCCTAACGTAAGAGGTAAAGAGAAGGCACAAGAAAAACCAAAACAAAAAAGGAAATTGAATCCTTCCATAATGCAAGTCAATCAAAGTTCTTTGAAAAAGTAAATGGTGAGCTGAATTCTCTATTATAAAAACACCCTCGCAAGATGGCGAGGTATGTAGCGAGGTTAAAAATAGTGTCAGTTGGGCGGCATGACCTGTTTTCTATTTTAAAAGCTGTGTCTGCCCAATAGCTTCATATGTTAACAAGAAAAATACATAAGGAATGGATTCACCATGCTCTATAAAAAGTAGTGCAGTTTTTATTTATTTTATATATGTTCTGTGCTTGGACTGACAACCTTACACCAGGCTGCACTTATGTGCATAAACCTCACTATTACACAGTAGCAGTTAATTCACACCAAAGCTTATTTCCAGTGGTGTCTGTTAAGCACTTTCTAAATGGTGTGTGGTCCAACAAATTCAAAGCAAAACAATTAATGGTAAATGCACATAAAATAAACAACTGCAGTTATAGGACAGCAACGTTCACCCTGTAAAAACTGTGCAAAATATAAGCAAACCTTCACTCCAAATTGTGCGCAGTTTGAAGATCATAGTGTCAGAAAACAAGACAAGGGACATCTTGGTTCAGTCAGTAAGCCATCGTCGAGTAGAAATTCCTTTAGGCCTATCTAGTAGCATAGGACCTGTACTTTTAAGCCACAGTTAAAGAAAGTTCTTAGTTTGTAATCTCGGAAGATGAATACAGTTGTAAGAAGATAAAAATGCAGTATCAAACTAGTAAAATGTCTGTATGACTGCTAAGTGCATGGTGTTTGCTGGGTGGGACATAAAGAGTTTGTGAGCACTTACTTTAAGTCAAAATCCCAGTAAAATTAATAACATACATTTTTACATAAATAAATTAAAACCTCTGTATATTATAATTCTCAGCATCATACATGTAGATTTATTATAAATATACAGGTGTTTGGATGCTTCAACTATCTTTCCTGTTTTAAGTAAGGTGTAGAAAAGTCTGCATTTCTTATACATAACATTGAGTGATGATAGACTTTTCAAACTACTATTTTTTTTTCTTCTGACTGGTAGGACCATATTTACGTCTCATGTTGGCTTTTTCCTAGAACCTGTCTTTGTGTTCTTCCATTTTTATCATTTCCTGTTTAAAGTATACTTGTGTTGGTACACACAATTTAGCTTCAAATTAAAGATTATTACAAGTGTATTGATTTCCATCAATCAGTTATTCGGCATAGACCTCTTGGACAAAGAAATTAGTGACAGGAGAGCAGGAGAACCCTCTAACTGATTCTATCACAGACAATCCCCCAGTATGTGTGAGATTCCCATGTCACTCCGTTCAGACACAGAAGCCACCATGTCAGTGTCATCATGGAGGATTGTTGCCCTGCGTGGGTAGGTGTCACCAAGCAGTGTCAATTGGCCCAGGAAGGTAGTGAGTAATGATGTTTTTGTTATTTGTAAACCGTTACAAAAACATATTTAGCATCTTATGCAACCTTTAAAGGTAGTGTGAAAAAACTAGATATTTAAGGGACTTAATTATAAAAATAAAAATAAAAAAAATACTCAACATAACTAACCTGTACATCGAAGCTAGCTCCTGAGATGCCCAGAGTGTCACTTCAAGGTTCAGCTTGCTGTCAATCTTTCTTTCTCATGATAAGTTAGTTAAACTGGTACAGCAGGTAGAGACAGACTTGTTCTTTATCTGTGCTGTAGGCGCTACATTATGTGTCCTTTATGGCAAAGGTGCAAAGCATCATGCCACTAAAATGTTTTTTTACATTAGTCCACTCAAAATAAATATTCCCATCCAATAAATATTGGTTTAACCTTATAAAGCTATACTTGGTTTAACAGTTATGACCACTAATTACTTTAAAAAAATTCCTGTTCACTAAAATAAATCCAGTGGACGAGATTAAATTGAACATGATTATTAAAGTCCAGATTTCAATCCATTAAAGAACTGTGAAGAAATGGTCCAATGTCTGGATAGTACGTCACTTTTTGGTAGAGTCCCAACAAGCAAACAAAATACTACAGGACAATATGACTCACATTGTGTTGTCATTAGATCATGTGTTAAAGTTACGATATTATAGTAAAATGTGGAGAGGTTTGGTTCCAGCCTATCATCTGCCATTTCTGCCAAATAATATTGGATAGGTGTCAGGATGGGAAGGGTTCTTAACACACAAAGCTAGTAAAACCAAACGTATTACCAGTCCTTAGAGGTAGCCATTGTTAACGTTTAGACAAAAGTACCGTATATACTCGAGTATAAGTCGACCTGAATATAAGACGAGACCACTAATTTTACCCCAAAAAACTGGGAAAACGTATTGACTCGAGTATAAGACTAGGGTGGGAAATGCAGCAGCTATTGGTAAATTTCTAAATAAAATTATATCCCCCAAAAATTAAATTAATTATATATAGTGTGTGTATATAATGAATGCAGTGTGTGTGTGTGTGTGTGAGTGATGCAGAGTGTGTTTGTGTATGTGATGCAGAGCCTTGGTGGGGGGTGGGCATTTTTATTATTATTTTTTAAAATTATTATTTTAATATTTTTTTTTTATATTATTATTTTTTTATTTTATTTTATTATTATTTATATATATTTTTTTGTCCCCCCTCCCTGCTTGATACATGGCCAGGGAGGGGGGCTCTCATTCCCTGGTGGTCCAGTGGTGTGCACTGTGTAGGATGGGGGCTGGCAGGAAGCTGTAACTTACCTTTCCTGCAGCTCCTGTCAGCTCCCTTCTCTCTCCTCTGGTCCCCGTGGCAACGCTCTGACTTACACTGGAGGAGAAAGGAGCTGACCGGACCGGAGGAGAGAGAAGGGAGCTGACAGGAGCTGCAGGAAAGGTAAGTAACAGCTTCCTGCCAGCCCCCAGCAGGACCGCCGGGCTTGTAATGAGCCCAGCGGTCCTTGTCTGTATTAGGGCAATGTAAATTTCCATAATACAGACATTGACTCGAGTATAAGCCGAGTTGGGGTTTTTCAGCACAAACAATGCGCTGAAAAACTTGACTTATACTCGAGTATATGCGGTAAGAATGCTCAGAGGACAGACCTGAGCAAAGGAAATAGAGACTTCAGAACAACAATAAGACAAGCCAAAAATCTAGTCGATAAACAAGCCAAGGTCAAAATGACAGCAAACACTGTATAAACAAACTCTCTGGCTACTAGAGACCATGGTGGACCAAGATATTATAGCCCTATCGTCCGACATAATCAGGGCAATGCCAAAAACATTCTAGGCCTGTGATACTGCACTGAGGCCATACTTGTGTCATTGTAGGCTATACGTCTGCGTCGATTTTCACAGAGGATTAATGCGATGCTGCACTTGGTCAAATATGTTGGCTTTCGTCAATATTGTAGCAGGATTGACGTTAGGCTGTTTTTTAGGCTTAGAGAGGTTGTCTTGTGTCAATATTGACGCTGAAATGGAGCACAGTGCTACGATGTGTACAAGCATGATGCAGGGAACGACCAAGAAACCGGACAATGGTGTCTTCTTCCAGGGAGATCTTGATTTAAATGCATTCTCTTTTTGGGTCTGCCATAGTAGGAAAAGGAAAGCAAGCACAGATGAGCCCTGTGTTGCCTAGCTAAGAAGTGAGGCAAAAAAGAAAACACATTGTGATGTCTCTGTAGATTTATAAGCTAGCCTATGGAGTTAAAAAGAAGAAAAATGTGTTTTGAGTCCTGTGTTTCTGAGCACTAAGAAGGTGATTTTGTACGTGGTGTTTGCCAGAATCCACTGCCTATATGTATATAGATTTTTATGAAGAAATTGAAAACCATGTTCTAGAGTTTTGTTTTAAACGTTCTCTCTATTCTCATATTGAAAATAAAGTTGCCTTTTTGTTCAGAGCCTGCTAGACTAGCCATGACTCGTCTGTTTCTTCAAACCACAGTTGCTATTTATTTACTTTTTTTCTGTATTTACTATTATACTATTTGAAAGGCTCATGAGTCATCTAAAGCTCTTCTGAAGGACGATTGAGAAAGGATTGCTCCTCTATTAACTAACCACATGTATCCAGTCTCCGTTTTGTGAATCTCTTAATTGCCTGAAGCTGTGAGCACGAGAGCTACCAAGAATTCTTTGAAAATGTCATTCTGAACTAAAATAGATTTTTATAAACGAATACACTCATTTTTCTAATTGTAATTGACAAAGAGCAAAACATCTGACCACTTATGGGTCCTGGACAACTCTGTGGTTTTTAAGGTGGAACTTTGAGTACTGAGATTTAACTACTACGGGTTGTGCTTTTATTTTACTAAAAATGCAGTCATTTTTAATGTTTGCTTTTTTTTTTTTTTTTTTAAAGGCCTTAAAATTTGTATGTTTAGGTTTTTACCCTGATGATCTCAGACATGTGCAATAGTCCTGAATCTATCAAAGTCGGGATTAGACTAATCACAACTCGCAGAGAATTAGTGTGAACAGACTGAAAGGAGAATGCAAAGGATAGATACGTATTACTGATAGAGCCTTAACATGAAGCCCTCAGAGAGGCAAAAATGCTTATAGAAGGAACAGCAAGAGCAGTTAAAATACAAGCTGGGTCATTGAATGTGGAAATCACAAAAAGAACGAGCAGAAACTACAACAGAGAAAAATAACTAACCAACATTGCTCTACTGGGCCAAACAGAACTTTGACCAGGAGACTAGGTGTTGGACCGTCACCGAGTGATCTTGTATAGCAAGTGAAGTAAGTTAAGACCTGTGTCGCAGGAAGGCATAGGTGCATTGACACAAGAATGGCGCATTGCTTCGTGACTATGTAGAGTCTAGACAGTGACATGTGAAATTTACTTCCATCTGGCAGGTAACCTTACAGCTACCAAAATAATAATCTGATGTAAGGACTTTTAAATTTCTTGAGGTACAGAATCGGATTTAAATCACGAAGATCCAGAATCAGACACCAACCTCCTGACAAATTGAGAGCCAGTGATATGAATATACTTAGAATTTTTGAGAATGAAGAACATTATTAATGATGTTTTGACTCTTAAAGGAAACCATCTCCACCTGAAAGTTCTGAAAATCATAAGTTTTTACTCGCTCTGAGTTACTTCTGGTTTCCTGAACTCTCCAGGATTGTGCTCTTGAGTACTCCTGTCCTAGGACGGTAAGATATATGCTATCTTGGAAGGAACCTTGGTCTTGAATAATCCTTTTGTGCTGACCATTGTATGCCAAACTTATTTACTGAGGGTGGAAAACCTGAACTCTCCAGGATTGTGTTCTTGAGTACTCTGTCCTAGGACGGTAAGATATATGCTGTCTTGGAAGGAACCTTGGTCTTGAATAATCCTTTTGTGCTGACCATTGTATGCCAATCTTATTTACTGAGGGTGGAAAACCTTCCTGCCTTTTTCTGCTGATTCATACATACTTGTCCAAATGTTTGCTGGATGACAAATCTCATTGTTTTTCAGGATGTGCCACCAGACCACGATTTCATCTACAATTCAGAAAGTAAATTTCTCCTGCTCTTACTAAATAGATGTTGATTCTATCACGCATTCTGAGGCCAGTCAAAAATATAAGAACCCTTCTAGAAGTCTAGTTTGGTTGACTCCGCTCTTAATATCTTCTTCCTGGTTCTCCAACTAGACCTTAAAGGGCATTTGCATGATGATTCGCTAGGTGCACTGTCATATAAGCATTGGGCATTTTAGTGTCCATGAGCTTTTGCAAGGAACCAGCAATACCCATATGTGACTTGTATCTAAGGGACAGAGATACCCACTAGTAAGTTCTGCCGCAGGCATGGTCTGGAAAAAATTAATACTAAACATATTCAAAATGTAATGCCAATGTCAAGTTACTAATCAGAGCTAAAAATGGTATGCTGTTTTTTTTTTAAATTCAAGGTTAACTAAAACACTGAATTTAAAAAGCCAAGCAGTGACTATTGGTGATTTGGAGATTTTGTTGCTTAAATGTTTAAATCTGATTTTTAGTTCACTACAATACCTGTGTTTACTGAAAAAACCCAAGATGTGTTTATGGGAATGCCGTTCGTGTCCCAGGATTGTGTGTGAGTGCAGGGTGTTTTTGAGTGGTCCACAAAGAAATTCTTACTACTTGGCTCGAAAATATGTATTGTAGAAAAAAAAACTGCGTTATCTAGCTCTGTGTATTAGTAATAATATGTTTATTAGGAATAAGAAGTCTTGTATTATCTTTAGTACAGTCGGACTAACAGGATATTGTACAATCATTCGTAAGCATATCAATTATATAATCGGGGCTCAAAAATCTCTCCCCGTGATTGTGCCATGGATCTTCCAGACTTGTAATGGTGAGCAACTTTTAGGCCTGTATAGTGTTGAAGAACTTATGGTTCTTCATGCAATTACTAAAGTGTGCATGAAACAAAAGCAATATTATATACTCATTAGCATGGAAAGTGAGGACTAATGGGAGGAAGATCAGATGATTTGAACTGAGATGGACTGTAAAGGGGACTGAAGTAAGAAAAGTCAAGAAACTTGGAGTAATGTTGTGGGTGAGGTGGACACTTTAATGTGATGAGGAAATGAGATTCCAGGACTAGTATTTGGTTGTGAGAATGAGTAGAAAACCGAAAGGGGAGTTAAATATATACTAAGCATGCAACATTTGTATTAATTTTTATGTTGTTGCTAAGAACACACTGTTTATGTTTTCTCTTCTAGATGTGAAAGTTGTGTGGAATTACTGTTTGTCAGAGGTTCCGGTACCTGCCAGGAATGCAATACTCCACTCCGGAAAAGCAACTTCAAGGTTCAGCTCTTCGAGGATCCTACTATTGATAAAGAAGTGGAGATTCGGAAGAAAATTTTGAAAATGTGAGGAATGGTTTACTTTAATAGCGTATTTGTAAACCACTTAACAGTCCTTTCTTTTCTGTACGTTTCTTCCACATGTACTGTGTGCACCTTTTATTTAATAAACCCATCAAACATGTTACTATTTGCTCTGCCAGGACTTGCACATTCTTTTCCGTTCTTCTTTTGTTCCTTGTTTTGGTGTAACATCTTTCTTAGGGAGCACCGAAAAGTACAGAAATATTTTTCCGATATTCTGCTAAAGAAAGACACGTCCAGCTTTAAATACTCTAAATGGAGCTGTCGCTACGTGCTGCAAAACATGTTCTGCAGGAGTTAAAACAAATAAATGCATACATATTGTAATCACAGGGAAAATCCATGCATCTAATGTTTTATTTGTATTTTTCTTTTCTTTTCTACTGTAGCTACAATAAACGAGAAGATGATTTTCCCTCACTGAGGGACTACAATGATTTCTTGGAAGAAATTGAAGAAATAGGTATGAGCAAAAAAAAAAAAAAGAAGAAAATAAAAATGTTAATTTTCATGTGGAATGTACAATGATTTTATAACCCAATTCTTATTGAATTATTCTGCTAAGATGATGAATGTTGGACCAGGATGTTTAGCATTACGCCATTTAAAATTAAAATCTGTTTCCTTTCAAATTAAATGATTATTTTATTAAAAAATAGATTTGAGGTGACCGTTGTCCATTAACACACAAAAAGTGGATGGCAACCCATTATAAGACTAATTTTGAGTAATTAAAATAATAAAACAAACAAATAGTAAAACAAAAACACAAGTAATGTGTTATTTGCTCCCTCCTCATATAAAAGATCTCTTAAAATACCATTCAAAAGTCTGGATTGACTATTTTGGAGTAACACTACAGTACTGGACTATGGAAAGCACCATGTACTTGTTAAAGGCGCACTATAGGCTCAGGAATACAGACATGTATTCCTGACCATATATAATAAAAAACACTATCTAGCCTCCTTTACAGGTCCTTGCCCCCTAAAAATAGTAAAATCTTACCTTTATTCCAATCTGCTGGGGCTGGTTCTGCCCCCGATTTTATCTCGGCCAATGCTTTTATCTCAGTGATGAGATTTTATCTCAGTGATGATCTCGGCCAATGCTTTCCCATAGGAAAGCATTGGTGTGGCTGAGATTGTCAATTTTGATTTATCTTGGCCAAAGAGGTGGGCCGGGGGCAGAGCCAAATGCCCCCTGGCCAATCAGCATCTACTCATAGAGATGCATCGAATCAATGGATCTCCATGAGGAAAGTTTAGTGTCTGCATGCAGAGAGTAAGGACACTGAATGTCAGTCACACTGTGCCGCACTGCCCCAGGAAGTATTCTAGTGGTCACTGGAGGTATACTTAGGCTGTAATGTAAACACTGCAGTGTTTACTGCAAACAGCTTTCAGGGACTGACTATACTCACCAGAACAAAAACATTAAGCTGGTGACTATAGTGTCCCTTTAATCTAGCCCTTCCGGGTTGTTGTCAGAACCAGTTACATTGTAATGTTTCCTTTTATCACAGTATTTTATGCCTTTCTCCGTTCATTGTACGTATTTCTTATGCTAAATTCTTTGTAAATTAAAGGGAGGCTATCCCTTATTTTTATGTTTAACTATTCCATATAGTTTACAGACATGTATTTGTGTGATTTGAAAAATAAAAGTAAATGTGAAAATTCTTCCTGGTGTGTTTATATCTGTCGTGAAGTTGAGTACCTCCATCTTGGTTTCCCGTCAGTAATTGTCATAACCTCTGTCCTTTAAATGATACTCGAAACACCTAAAACATTTTAGCTTGCTGAAGTGCTTTATGTGTGAAGAGTGTGTCCTCTCCTTTTTTTATTTTTTTAAGATAACGTGCAGATTTCAATGGAAATTGACACTTTTACAAATTAACCTTGTTACACCTCCCTGGCTGCCAATCAGACAACCGATCCTGTTACTTACTGGTTTGATTAGCTTAGTGGAGCTAAACCCAAGAGGCATCAATTGCCCAGAGCACCTGCCTTGCAAAGACTATTCATTGAGCTGCATTGGGAAATCTGTGATTGGACAGCCATAGAAAGTCTGGGCGGGGTTAGAAGGGGAGGGCTTGCAAAGACTAAAGACAAAGATATCCCTCCAATGACAAAAATTGCATGATTTCATTGGGTTATGTCTGCTTAAAAGTGATAAAAAAAAAAACGCTTTTGCATCAATCAGTCACCAAAGAAAGGCTCATCAAACATTTGGATGGAAGCAAAGCTAATCAATGACCGGGAGGAAGCATAATAAAGGCAAGGGGAGATATATCAAAGTTTTAAAAAGTACTGAAAAGATATAAGAGGGGTAGGATCACTCATGGGACGTGCCTGCTGGTTTCCATGGTGATTATATCATTTTGGTACTTTGACCTATCTTTCAGAACACAGCACTTTAGTAAATCTTTCCCATAGTTGCTATTTCTCCTCCTTCGGTGCAATGGGGTATTGCCAGTGCAGAAGTGTATGGCATGTGGCAACTGCAAAATATTTAATATCAATTTAAAAACGTCAAAAATGATCATTACATGAAAAAAAAAAAAGTCCTAGGAGCTTTGTGATGCTAGCAGTGTAATTTCCAGAGAAGTGACAGCGCCTCAGAGCTCGTTGGGTTATGCAGATTCTGTTTGAGTGATGGACATGACATTAAGTGCAATAAGACAATATTCTAGAGAGAGTGTGTACAGAGGGTGAGCAGGACTGACGTACTGCCGAGTTAAATCCATCAGTGGGAATTATGAGCTGTTCGATTAAAGAGCGGGCAGTTTTCTGAAATTGTTTGTAAATTGCATATGAGAAGCATTGGATTGCACAAACATTATCAAGATTGATATTTTCAGAGTCAATGGAACAGCCGCCGCTATTTGTACCTGTTTATTTGTTAATGGAGGGATAATGCTTATTTTTTGCGAAGTGTTCCTTGAATCATTTGTATGGTTTTCTTCCTTGCCTTTCCTCTGCAGTATACAACCTGACCAACAATGTGGATATTGAGGACACAAGAAGAAAAATCGATTTGTACAAAAATAATAATAAGGAAACAATCCAAAAAAACAAGGTTAAAATGGTTAGTTTGCAATTGTATGTTTTGTTGTGCTTTTTGGCTACTTGATCCAGGAATGGATTTTACATCCATTTTTTAGGTCTAAGGAAGTTGTAAATGGTTTAATATTTAACAATAATTATTTTTTTCAGGATAAAAGTTATGAGAAGAAACCCTCATCAACTGCCCATGCTTCTGCCTAACCAGTCGCTTGTCTAGTACAATCAGTCTATTTTTGTGTGTGTGTGTATTATTAACCAACAGTCAATTTATAAAACACTTTTATATTTGTGCATATAATTTTGCCCACTCTCCAATTTAATCTCCTTGGTGGACTCATTAAACATTCTCTTGGTTTCCTGGTTACCATCTCTTATCAAGCCCCAATACTGCTGTAAGAAAGTCAGTGCTTTATCAGCTGATCGTCTGCAATAAGCAAAGCCTGATTTCAAAACTGTCAAGCCCCAATACTGCTGTAAAAAAGTCTGAGCTCCATCAGCTGATTGTCTGCAATAAGCAAGGTAGCCTTCTGGAAGACCACACTAAGACTCTATCCTGAACAGCATAATTTATATTTAATTTAACCACCCTGTACATTTATTTTATATATCCTGTGTGCATTGTATATTTTCTTGCCTTTATATCTTGTCTGTCATGCTAAAGTGAAGTTTTGCTAGCCCTGTATGCCCTGTGAACAGGAGGGAAGGGGGAGTGTCTGGCACTGCGAGCAGGAGGGAAGGGGGAGTGTCTGGCACTGCGAGCAGGAGGGAAGGGGGAGTGTCTGGACTGCGAGCAGGAGGGAAGGGGGAGTGTCTGGCACTGCGAGCAGGAGGGAAGGTGGAGTGGCTGGCACTGTGAGCTGGAGGGAAGGTGGAGTGGCTGGCAGTGCGAGCTGGAGGGAAGGGGGAGTGGCTGGCAGTGCGAGCTGGAGGAAAGGGGGAGTGGCTGGCACTGCGAGCTGGAGGGAAAGGGGAGTGGCTGGCACTGCGAGCAGGAGGGAAAGGGGAGTGGCTGGCACTGCGAGCAGGAGGGGAAGGGGTTGTGTCTGGCACTGCGAGCAGGAGGGAAGGGGGAGTGTCTGGCACTGCGAGCAGGAGGGAAGGGGGAGTGTCTGGCACTGCGAGCAGGAGGGAAGGGGGAGTGTCTGGCACTGCGAGCAGGAGGGAAGGGGGAGTGTCTGGCACTGCGAGCAGGAGGGAAGGGGGAGTGTCTGGCACTGCGAGCAGGAGGGAAGGGGGAGTGTCTGGCATTGCGAGCAGGAGGGAAGGTGGAGTGGCTGGCACTGCGAGCTGGAGGGAAGGGGGAGTGGCTGGCAGTGCGAGCTGGAGGGAAGGGGGAGTGGCTGGCACTGCGAGCTGGAGGGAAGGGGGAGTGGCTGGCACTGCGAGCTGGAGGGAAAGGGGAGTGGCTGGCACTGCGAGCAGGAGGGGAAGGGGTTGTGGCTGGCACTGCGAGCAGGAGGGAAGGGGGAGTGTCTGGCACTGCGAGCAGGAGGGAAGGGGGAGTGTCTGGCACTGCGAGCAGGAGGGAAGGGGGAGTGTCTGGCACTGCGAGCAGGAGGGAAGGGTGAGTGTCTGGCACTGCGAGCTGGAGGGAAGGGGGAGTGGCTGGCACTGCGAGCTGGAGGGAAGGGGGAGTGGCTGGCACTGCGAGCTGGAGGGAAGGGGGAGTGGCTGGCACTGCGAGCTGGAGGGAAGGGGGAGTGGCTGGCACTGCGAGCTGGAGGGAAGGGGGAGTGGCTGGCACTGTGAGCAGGAGGGAAGGGGGAGTGGCTGGCACTGTGAGCAGGAGGGAAGGGGGAGTGGCTGGCACTGTGAGCAGGAGGGAAGGGGGAGTGGCTGGCACTGCGAGCAGGAGGGAAGGGGGAGAGGCTGGCACTGCGAGCAGGAGGGAAGGGGGAGTGGCTGGCTTGCTCTGCAGACATACAGCCACTCTGCACTCTTGTGGCAGTGGGAAGAAAGACAAGAATCAGACAGGGAATATCTTTACTGTCTTGCGACTGGTTGCAGCCACAGCACAAAGCGGCCATAGAACAGGCGGGCCGCAAATATATTCGTTGTGGGGCGCAAGTTTGACATGCTTGCTATACACTAAGCGCAGCTTTATTTTCTTTTCTGGCATGGTCCTTGTTTAAGAGTATTTAAAACATAAATATGTATATATACTTTTGGCAATTTTCGTTGGCATGCTGTACAGATAACATTTTATGCTTTGTAAAGTGCCACCATACTTGCCTGATAGGTGCATGTAAAAATACTGTTTTATGCTTGTTCCATATAGACTAGGGAGCAGGAGGAACTGGAGGAAGCTTTGGAATTCGAGAAGCAAGAAAATGAACAGAGGAAAATGCATCTGCAAAAAGAGGAACAACTACAACAGATGTTAAAAAGGAAAAATAAGCAAGAACTTCTGGATCAGCTGGTATGTGCCTGCGAGGTCTCATTTATAACACTTTATTATGTGCCTGCGAGGTCTCATTTATAACTCTTTATTTGTTTGAGTGATACTTCCTTCGCCAATTTAATTTAAAAATATAATAAGGTATGTTTGGCCAATAAAGGCAAACAAGCCGGCATTAATGACATGATATGGTAAAGCGTCTCTTCCAGTGCCTATATGCAAGTGGATTTGTCAAATATTACTCGTTATTTACTTAATATATTTTTAAATAATACAATAATTATTTATTTTAACATGCCCTTCGTTTTTGAATTCCCTCCACCCTAAAGAGTTTAACATAAATAAATATGCATACATGGAAGTTTACATGTCAAAAAATAGGACCTGCGTGTTTCCCAGCATTTAAGATCCCTGTCTTTGGAGTTCTGGTTCTAGACTAGCCTGCTTTACAGCTGTACGGCTTCAACCTATGAACATAAAATGTAATCCTTGTAATCATTGATTACCTCGCTCCATTGAAAACTCCCTTATCTATTGTTAAATATGCTTGGTAATTTAGCCATGCACAAAATAGCTCAGATTTCTTCAGTTAAAGTGTAGCTATCATTTGCCAGGATTTTTAATATTTTGTTTACTTATCCCTATATTTAACATACATACTTGTGAGGTGTGAAAAATAAAATTAAATGTAGGAATTCACCACTCTTTAACCTGCAGCTGGATGCTCCCTGTCAATCATTGTTATACGCTCTGTCCTTTGCACCTGGCAGTCAGCATACAGAGAGGAGGAGTAATTAAACAATGTTTCTATTCCTTCTCTTCATTTGCATTGTATGCCCTGGCTGTGCCTTGTCAGTACTTATAATGTTAAATGAATGTAAATTTTTAATATAAATTTGAAAGAAAATGAAGAATCTCTTTAAAAAATAAATTAACACATGCCCATAAGAAAAAGATTAACACACGTTATAGGTTATTTTAATTGTTTTATTCAGTGATGCAAATTCCAAAGTAGTGACTGTTCTTCTTCTTCTTCTTTTTTTTTTTTTTTTTAAATCTTGCATTGACGTCAGTAGAGACTTGACTTAGGAGTTGAATTCACTGTTTTTTTACATTGTCGTTTTCGTGCCCCCAGGTCTTAAACATACACAGTATATAGACGGTGGGTTTCTAGTCCTCCCCGATCTCCTGTATCTGGGATACTTTTACAGGCTTTTCAGAGTCTAGGTTCGTTGAACAACCCAATCCTGTAACTTGCAGAACAGCAAATTCTGCTTACCGTACATTGTTACCGTGTGAGCTAAAGACAAAGCACATTTATCTGCAACAGGATCACTATCTTGCAGAAGGTTTGTATTTAAAAGAAAAATAGAGAGAGAGAAATCAGCGCTAGGTTGCCACACAAAAAGGTAATGATAATAAGGCTGCAATCCTCAAAGGGGAGCCCCCTATAATCCCCTAATGGTAAGAAAAGATACAGAGCAAAACAGAAAAAGGTTGCGCCTAAGATATACAATAAAACATATCAAATGTATAAAATAGTACAGTGATGTAGAATAAATTATAAAATAAATAGTTGGCAAAGGTCCAAAACACTTATCATAAGTCCATAATGGTAGATGCCATGTGTAAGAACAGGAATCCTGAAATGTAAAAAAGAGTATGTCTTCACAGTAGAGTGCTTGAAATCCAGTAGAGTAAATATGTGGAGAAAAAAACAAAAGGAACTCCAATGGCACAGTATATAGATGAATAAAGGTGGTATGCAAAATGAAAATAATCTTACTCACACTTTTCAGAGCTGAAACCTAGCTCTGGTATGGCACACGTGAAGTGGAATGACCCCCACTCAAGGGTATGCGGAGTAATATTTGATTGGCGAGTATCTGGCTCAGATTCGACGTCCAAGTTGATATTATCCGACCCAGGGAAAAGATAAAATATATAGTGCTCTCTGTATGGTGGTTAGGAGGTATAAATAAAATATAAATATACTACTCACAGTATATAGAGCAGACTTGTACTGCTCAATGAAAGCGCTTGGGTGGTATAATCCCCACCTAAGGATTCTTTAGGCTTCTTGTCAGATTGGAAATATATGTGTAGTCAGGCGAAGAAAAGAAAAAAAAGAAGAAAATGGCTATAAAGTATTTTACGCCAAAATAATTTCTTTATTATAAGGTAATAAAATTAATATCTAAACGCGTTTCGCCTCAAGAGCTTCTTCAAGTAGATAATAGTAAAAAGAGGGGCACACCTGACATACAATGGTTTATATAAGTTACAATCATGTTTGGAATTTTGAAAATCCCACCAATATGCCATCATGAGTAGCATAGTATAGAAATACAGATAAAAATACTGAATAGGACATAAATTATTGTGCATATGGGTCATATGAGGTAAGTACATACATTTAAATTATAAAACGAGGGTTTAATGAGCTTAAAATACATATTATAAAATGATCATGTGACGCGCGGCTAAAAAAACACTTCCGCGTCACATGATCGCGCTGTGAAACGCATGCGTTCCGTTGTATTTAAAAGCAAGAAAAAAAAAAGGAAAACATTTGAATGGAAATGGGGAGAATGCAGCTTACAATGTGCCTTTATGCTTGACCATAACATTTTCTTTTCTTTCAATTGATTTAAGGTGCATTAGCTGCTGGGAAGTCAGATCATTTATTTACACAATAAAAATAGTACAGAGACCATTTCTTCATTTCGCGGTTCTATCCATTTCACAATTACCCGTTCCAGTAGGCTCCACTGTACCATGTAAAAAGCTTTCTGCACATTAATGAATTAGGACAATGACTCTTTTGTGACCGTATCTCTTTCCCTGCGTCCTCTGCTGGTGGCCCTGAAATAAATACCTTATATAGCTAATAACAAGAGCGTTCCCTTTATGTGCCCTGGGCTCTCCGCTCCATATCATGTTCTTTATTATTGCACATTTACAGAGAAACCTAGACATTGGTGCTTAGACAGGGAGCAAAAGGCTTGGGGTCTGTTAGATGAAGCACCTGTGGTTTCTAGAATTGCAAATGCAAAAAAAGAGATGTATGTGTTTTAATATTAAAGACATTATAATAGAATATTTAAAACAGCCATTTATGTCTAGCAGATATCATTTAATGCAGCTTAAAGCAACACTCTGGGCACCATAACCACTTATGTTTCATGCATAGATCATAGTTTCTTACATATGCAGCAATTTGCAAAAACAGCCGTCACTACAAGCTTGCCTGGTCAGGGTCTGATGTCAGAGGAGCACACGGTTCATGTCCCCACATCTCATAAATCATGAAGCAGCAACTTGTTTTTGTCACCTCGAATAGCTAAATAAAAGATTGTTTTGCTAACATTAGGTTAAAATATTTTTTTATTCAATATATATCTGTTCTGTCAAAGCCTGGTAAATGTGTGCAGAGTTTAGTAGCCAGAGCCAAAAACTCAGAATACTGGCAGAATGTTCACACACACTCGGTTATAGTCACACACTTACACACGTAGACATGCATACATCTGTAAATGGCTAGCAACCTGCCTGTACAATCCTTCATATGCATACAGCCAACACACACAAATAGATACACATACATACACACATACATACATAGACATCCACACAGACACATGCTAATTTAATTATTTGACCTCCTCTACCCATTTTATTGGTGCTAAGGAAAGAGCCGATTTGGGAAGCTAGTGTACTGAAGTGACTGCTTTCTTCATTCTTTTTGCACTTCCAAACTCTATCGTCACCAGAACAACTACAGCTTATTGTATTTGTTCTGGTGAGTATAGTCGGTCCCTACAGGCTTTTTTAAATGTAAACACTGACTTTTTGCATTGAGATGCTGAACTTTCCTCATAGAGATGCATTGGCTCAATGCATCTCTAGGAGGAGATGCTGTTTGGTCAAGGTGGTGTTTGGCTCTGCCCTCCGACCCCCTGTTCTTGACTGAGATCTTCAGAATTGACTATCTCAGTCTATCTAATGCTTTCCTATGGGAAAGCATTGTGATTGGCTGAGATCAACAATTCTGATGATGCCAGCCAAGAAGGTAGATCGGGGTGGGTCTAGACTCAAGGAGCACTGTACTGTGCTGGAAAAAGGTGAGCAAATCACCCTTCTAACCCGAAGTAAGGGGGGTTAGCCACCTAAACAGCGATTATAGAACTATAGTGTCAGGAATACACATTTGCTGCATATTAATATATGTCTAATCCTTGATAAATATATTAGTTACAATCAATAGGTGAACTGAACACTCTGTGCTATTATAGGGACATGGAATTGGAAACCCTAATAAAAGTAAACGATCAATAACATAAATCCTAGCACACGATAGAAGATTGTGCTTATAATTTCTCAACGCATGCATTTGCCTATCTTTGAAATTTATTTCAAGGTATACAGTTATTTGGTTATTTCTGTGTTTTCTTTCCAAATTATTTATTTAGAATATATTTCATTATGTTTTTTATCATTTGAGTTTGTGAAGCTACTTGAAAATCCCTTTTTAATTGATCCATATAGAATTACTAACAGATATTTCCTCTTCATTTTAGAAGGCTTAACACATCATGCTTTATTAAAAATATTGACCTGTGGTTGGCCCGAAAGTGCTGACATTTTGATCTATCATATTACTATTTTCTCCTGAAAGTAGCTGTCGTAAGATGCTTGAGTGAGATCTTTGATTTGTTTTGATTATTACATTGATGCTATTGGAAGTATATTCCTGCTTTTCCAGTGAAGGGCAAAGCCATAATCTGCAAAGGTCACTCTTAGACCCCAATTTAATCAAAGGAGGAGCTATATTCAGGGTGGATAGTGGGTCCTGCAGTCATTCATGATTTCTTTAACCATGCACTTCAAGAGGGCGCTACTTGCGTAAGCTTGGATAGTGAATTAAATGATCCGCCTTTCCTCATTGACATGAGTCAATGACATGAGAAGCAAGTGTTCCGGGCATAAAACCACTACTAAAAAAGCATATATATATATATATATATATAGAGCCTTACCTTGTCCGCAGTCTTCAGCGTACTAGTCATGGCGCCCAAGGCCTCGATAGTGTCCGATTCCGTTGAGGAATTTTTAATTTCTTGATTTTAAACCTGTTTTGAAAAGAGCTGCAGTGTTATTGTGGAAAGAGAGAAGTCCACCTTAAATGTTGTATATTCCCTCTGTAACTTACCGTGGAGCTACTTGAAATCTTGGTACATTAGAGGCATTCCTGAGCAGATTTACACAAACGTCTTTTTGGCCTATATGGAGGCCGTACTGCACTCATGTTGCCCCGCTGATTTGTAAGTCGGTTGGAGGATTGATGTATATGCCAAGCAGCTACAGTCCTTGGTGATGCTCCGTCACAAGAAAAAACCTTACCCATGTTTTATGATGGCAAAAAGTTTCCATGTTTGACCCTGAAATGGCTCAGACAGTTTTCTTTGGTTACTGCATGATTGAAGGATTGCAAGCTTTTAAAAAAAAAAAAAAAAACTTTTGTTTTGGTACACACTTTTAAATAACCACAATTTATCTACAGAGCAGCGCAATATGATTTGTTCACAAAGCAGAGCAAACATTGTCATCAGTCCCTACCAGGTACTCCATCAAACTAAAACCTTTATTATTGTCAAAGTATAGACTAACTTTCATACATACGTCAATTCACCCACACATTCCTGAAACAATTAATGGAAGTGGGCATAATATTGTCCATTTGGTTACAGATGCATGTTGAAGTATTGCCCCTCAGTCTTCATCTTCTCTGAGACTGTGCACAGTATTAGTGCATTCTGTAAATCAGCCCGGAACGGCCTTGGATGGTGACCTTCTCCCTTCTTAACAACCACAAAATGTCTCATCAAACACCCCTTTAAGCACCAAGCCTCCTAAATAGCTCCCACTGTGTTTTTCCGAGAATAGTTATTATAAGACAGAGCTTATACTTCATGTTAACGGAGTCCCAGTATTGGGAAGTGACAATACAAGTACTATGTAGGTTCGTAGTCGTCGGTTGACATTTAAACTACCGTGAATATTCAAATTTGGCAGGTGAAAAGTAGTTATCTGTGCGTGTTTGGTATTCTGGGACGCTTGTTTGGGGGTAGAATCGAACTTTGTAACTAACACCAATTCTACTAGTGCCCTGAGGTAAGTTTACGGTACGAGGGAGGTGGCTTAGGCTCACGTTTGTACTGATGCTGAGGTTGTGCTATATCCGTTGGTCATTGCTAGTCAACAGGTTAAGTAACATCATATAACTGAAGCAACCAAGAATTAATTATTAGGTGATATGGAGGGCCAGTTTCAGTGGGCAGTGTCCCGAAATTCAGGTAGTGACTGCTGCATAAGTGTCCTGGGTGGGCCCCAGTTGCACAAATGGGGCAACCGTTGCTGAATCTCAGGCATGGGTTGCTGTGGCAGGTTGCGGTCTTGAAGGACATAGAGTCTGGCGGGAGTCCCAATGTTCCCAGAAGCGACCTTGCCTCCTGTAGCTTCCTGATGGGTTATTTGGCTTCTCCATGGAGCACCGTCCGGGTGTGTGACATGCGCCACTGATATGGTATGTTGCGTGCGCGCAGGAGGGCGGTAAATGGTTGTAAGGGTTTTCTGTCATGCCATGGTGCCCCCCAAGAGGTCGGCATAGAAGGTCACGCCTATGCCTTCAAAGGCATATGGGGAGTGACCCCGCATAGCGTTGAGAACTGCGGCCTTGTCTTGCCCACTCTGGAACCGCACTATGAGGTCCATAGATGCTGCGCCCGGGGCCTGAGCCGGTTTAGGCATCCAGAAAATGCTGTCTAGGATTGTTGCATCAGCCCGTTTGACACAGCATTTTTAAAGAGGCACAGATGTATAAATGTAAAAAGAAGACTTGCGTTTTTCCCCTTAGAAAATATAGAATTTTGTTTTATAAGTCAGAAATCTGAGCTCTTGTTTTAAACTTGCTCTTTACATTAGTGTACTTGTATATTACTCTCACTGAACTATTTGATCTCGGTTTGCTTTTTGAAGGTCATGATAATAAATGTGAAATATAGTATTAATTGAATTAGTATTGGTAAACTCACATAAGAGGCAAGCATATCAAATAAACTTGGAGACAAGCCAGAGATAAGTATTGTGTAGTTGTTTTTTTTTTATTTTATTTATTTAAATGATCTAGTTTTGTGTTCTATGTGTTCCTTCCCAAGTTGCTCGTTGTCTGAGCAAAGATGTCATACTCTATTTGTCAACCAGCAGTAAAAAAATAAATAATAAAAATAAATTAATCAATGGAAAGGCTTATGGCAACCCTTCACTAGATGTCTGGTTAATTCCCAAATGTTTGGTTAGACACCTGTTGAAGTGACAAAGTCATTGAGGATGGTAGGAGGTCTTCTAGACAATCAGTGGGAAATGTGGAGCTACTCTTGGTGTTGTCTGTCCGTCTATCTATCTAGAGATAGACATCTAGGTAAATATAGAGGTAGTTGTATTTTGTTACTCAGTTAATCATAAGATTCTAAGCTATTCTTCCACCGTGGCGAGAATCCCATATTATTCCTATCTCTCGGTGTTTGATAATGTATTGTGACACTTCTTTCCATATCGATCAAGGTGTATACCGAGTTGACTTGCCTTCTTTAACATCACAATTTTTATGTTCTATGTTGAAGTCCAAAATCTTTGAAAAAACAAACCAAAAAAAAACAACAAAACATGAACTCAAGCCCTAATAACAGTGAATTCTTTGTAAAGTGCAAATGGCTTCAGGTGAAATCTAATAAGAAGGCATTTTAATGCATTCTAAATTAGATTAGCCTCTTTCCCCTCTTTTGTTTTTCTGAAATGAACGAACTTAAGCTTTTAATAGTGTTTGTGGTGAAAGAATTGCCTGCATTTTGATAAACGTATTCAGGAAACAAATGCTGTGTATTATCCTAGAATGTGTTTGATGTTTAACTATGGTGTGCTCTATCTCTCTCTTTAATAATACAGGAGACTTCTCACCTTCCTGCATCCATTGTGTTGGCTCAGCACAAAGGCAAGTCCAGCCAGATAGAAATGCAGATCGAAAAACCCAAGCCATTAAAAACAGTTACGTTTTCCACCGGCATCAAAATGGTGAGTCAATTTTTTTTTGTATTTTTGTTGTGCAGGTAGATACACAGCATCAGCAAACGCCACAACAGCGTACATAGCATGAGTAATTGCACAGTTTGTGTTTTATGGACAAGCGTAACATAACTGGTTTAACGCAGTAGTGAAATATAGTATATGTATAAGGTAAGACTGTGTTACGTGAGAGTTACGTAGTTTAGGCTAAGTACCGTGTGGTAGAGAGTGGCATCCGTGGTTAACCATTAGGATCAACATTAAGAAAACACGTTAGGCTTAGTGTGCTGCTAGGGTTTATACATGGTGGGCATACACGATATATGTGTCCTAAAGAAAGCTGGGTAAATCTGCCTGTGTAATGTTACTAGCGGAGATAAGTCCTGGGTTGCTTCGACATAATGTAGGATGTGACCACATAAAAGCGTGCAGTTTTAAAAACAGTGGTGGCATACGATTGGTTGCAACATCAGCATGGGTACGGAAGTGCAGATCGAGTAAAGCATGTAACCGCTGGGACCGCTGAGCTGCAGGAGGTGAGTGGTGTAGAAGAGTTCCCCCTCTTTCCCTCTGCTCGAGCTTTCGCCAGAATGCTTCAAAGAGTAAGTAGAGTTTCATTAGGATTAGCTCTGTCTGGTGTCCGCCATCTTGGGTCGGCTGAGAGAGCATGCTTTATGCCACTGCTTGTGCATGTGCCTGGCCACAGATCCACCAGCGACCAGTAAGTTTGGCTGAGCTGATGGGGCCGGGATAACCCCCACCGGCGGGGGGGGCGGGGTCCCGTACTTCGTCAGCTTGTTCTAGCCAGAGAGGTAGCGCGGAGAATGGCCGCTTCTTCCGCACTCTCACCTCCAGGTAGGCCTCAGTAGCGGTACGGGCTCAAACTGCTTGTCGGGCGCCTGTAAAGCTTTGGGCTGGAGCAGAGTTGATTTTGGGCTAACTCCAGCTCATGGATTGCCGTTTGTTAGCTCTGAAAATACAGATTTTAGGGTAATTTCTGCGATTCTCTAAGCGCTTACTCTGCATGCGACCATTCAGTTTGGCAGCCAGGCCCCGCCCCCGGTGAGTCCGTTACTTCACATAATATAATAAAAATAGAACGACCATTGACTGTATGAGTGTTTTTTGTTAAAGTGTGATATTCAATAATACTAACTCTTATCCTCAGAGGATAAAGAAATAAGGCCAGATAGAGATCCAACCCTACAACATGTCACGCCAGCAAATTACTTCCATATGTAACATGTCGGTTTAAGTGACACTATGCCAAATGCCATCCCATAATGATGACTTAGTAGCAGTAGCTGATACATATGTACTATTGTTTTATAGATTTAAACAAAAAAAACAGGAGCTTTACTTGTCCTGTATATACTTTCTAGCACAGTGTGTAAAAGTGCACTATGTCATGTTTGAATAACTGGTAAACTAAGGCTTGATAATTTGCTTTGAATCGAGGAGCCATTTTTAAAAAAATGTTTGAACTAACAAAGCTTTACGTTTAAAGACACATCTGCAACATCCCATATCGGTGGCGCATCTTAAATTTACACATAAAGAAGACTAGCACCAATCATCATGGGCATTTAACTTATGCAGATTATGAATATATTCTGATGTGACACAACAGATGTTTTATGCAGTATATCAGCTTTTTTAATTTGGCTTTTTGTGGCCATGAGCAGGCCTTGTATTTTTAGAATTAAAGGAACAATGTATGAATGTATTTCTGACATGATAGTGTTAAATTAATTATTTAGGTCACTAGCCCCCCTGAGATCAAAGTAAAAAGGTGTTTTAAACTCACCTTTCTTTCACACTCCGCACAGATCTCGCTGTGGCTAACTCTGCTTCAATGGCTGAGATAATCAATCTTGGTAAGCATAGAAAAGCATTGGGAGGCTATTGCGCATGTGTGGCAAAACACTGTGCTGCGCCAATCCGCATCTTTTCATGGAGATGCTTAGAATCAATGCATCTCTATGGGGAACAATTAGAGCCTCCATGCAGAGTGTGGAGATGCTGAATGCCATTGCTGCACCTCTAATGGTCGTCTGAGTGACTGCCACTAGATAAGGCAGTGTTTACATTAAGAAGCCTGGAGGGACATGCAATAGACACCAGAACCATTACATTAAGCTGTAGTGTCCCTTTAAAGTACCAATATTGACAGACACTCTCGCTCACACACACACACGCGCACACTAGCAATTTATTTGTTTCATTTTAATTTGCGTCTAACTTACCTTTGAAGTAGATCATTTACCTGGGATCCAGTAGAGCTGCTATGATCCTGTAATCTCTTCTTGCTCTGCTTCCTTGCACGCCATTTAGTGATGCTGGGTTTGAGAGTGAAGTCATATATTGGCTCCCGGCATCACAGCAGGGCGCGTGAGGAAGCAGAGCAAAATGAACAGGAAGATTACAGCTCCCTCGCTGCCCATCTCTTTGCTCATAGCTGCCTGCCTCGGGGGAGCCCTAAGGTGGCCAGCTCTTGGGTCAACTGTGACAGGCGGAACACAGAGGGCCTGGTCGCACTCACGAACTCGGTGACACCTGTTGTTCTGCCACTGCACGTTACATCACTTGCATCGGTGCAAGCAGTGTTGAATGGCTAGTCACCATGGCGACCTGGCACCTGGGATTTGTCGAGTCCTGTGTTAAACTGTAGTGATACAATGCCTAAAGGTTTAATACGTTATAATAACTATTCCTTTTCAAGCTGAATTTTTAGGTAAGTTCTTCAACCAGTAAACAACAAATACAGGGTGCGCTGGATAAAATAAACGAAAACGATAACACAAAAAGGAAAGTCTCTATAGGTACAGTGTAGACCTTGAGTAAATGTTCTTCTGTTCTCGCTTTGGAATCGCAGTGGTTGGATATGAAACACAAAAGCAGAGAAGGGGGGGACCAATAGTGCAAAACCGTATGGTAGAGAGGATCACGAACAACACAGACGTAGAGAAATGCCAACTTACAATTTTTAGAGCTAAGCCCAGCTCTAGGTAAAACAGCTTACAGTGGTATTTGATACTCCCCACATGTAGGATATAACTGGGCAATTGGAGTCTCCACACGATTCTTTAAAACTTCTGAGACAGACGTCAGCATATAAAATATATAAAAGAAAAAAACCCAATGGTGCAATAACGTAGGTAGTACTGCAACAACAGACAACACAGAGGTCCTAAGAGTGCCAACTTACAATTTAGAGAGCTATAACCAGCTCTGAGTAAAACAGCATACAGTGGTATTTAAACTCCCCACGTGTAGGATATTCCTCTAGTGATGCTTGTAGTGCCGGTCTTATGAAAAATAAAATCACAAGAGAGGGCCCATAGTGTTTTCCATATGTAAAAATGACAAAGTGATAAAAAGAAACGTACTTACAGTGTTCAGAGCAGCCACACTGCTCTATGAACCAAGCGTAGGTGGAATAATCCCCACCAGGGATTTCTTTTGCAGTACTGGATCTTGTTAAAAATGATGATAAAAAGATCAGCCAGGATAAAACAGCAGCATATTAAGTAAATGAACTAACCCAAAGTAAAAGGTAGTAACAAAATACTTTAATATAATATTTTTACTCTGTTTTATATTTTACATTTACTCAAGGTCTACACTGTACCTATAGAGACTTTCCTTTTTGTGTTATCGTTTTCGTTTATTTTATCCAGCGCACCCTGTATTTGTTGTTTTTTGTTTTCTCCATTTTCTGAAGGGTTTGAGGGTAGCCCTTCCTTTCAGGTGTGCAGCTTTTTTTCCCCCTTGTGATCAGTACTGTAGCGCTGTTCCCCTCCCACCTTTTCTCACTAAAGTTCTTCAACCAGTGTCTTATTTGTTTTTTACAACTTTTTTAAAAATTGTAAAAGAAAAATACAATAAAATAAAAACGTGTATCCCTCATAATACAAATTTTTAAGCTGGATTGTGTGAACTGGGATGAATGAACTTCATACATTGTTACGTGAATCAAGGTTTCAAAGAGAATCTAAGGACGCCACTTTGTCCGATCTACACAAAGAAGCAGAAAGAGAGAGCATAGATAACAGGATATGCAACGTTTTTAGCTGCGAATGGGGGATTAATTGGAAAAATCAAAAGGTGTACGCAGTCAGTGTCTATTTTCACGTGTACCTCTCACACCAGGGCAATTCGATTAAAAGTGCTGTTTTATTCATGTCTAGTGACTGGAATCTCATAAAATTTTAACCCCTTAAAGACGCGGCCTAAGCAACATAACCATTACTGCTCAGTATAGTCGTTATGTCACTAATAGAATATTGGCACCATCCTCCTGTTTGTGTTAGTTTTTTCGTCAAACATTTAAGTGCAATGTCACACAAAAAAACGACTCCCTGGCACCCAGAAACCATCCCTTTCTCAGCTACGTTGATAAGTCAGAATTCTCAATATGAAATGATGTTTAAAGCTCTGTATGTTATGGCAGCATTATTCCGTCAATGGTTTGTAAGGGGTTAATTGAGCTAATTGAGAAATGCTGACTGTCACGGTTTTATCGTTCAATACTTCATAACAGATGACCTGATTGCACGGGAACAGGGCAGACTTTACATTATTATAAAGTTAACCATATGTGACTGCTAGATGAACCTTGATCCAGGTTTTAACTACTTCACTGGCCGGTGAGCTGTGCAGAGCTTGGCTGTGATTGTGTTTTGCCACACTGTTTAATAGCTCTAGCTGTAGAATAACTATCCTGGCCACAAGCATTCTACCACTTTCAGAGCAGTTTTCCTACATGTGCAATCAGGTGGAAAGAAAACAAAATGTCCATCAGGTATAACATTCTCTTCTTGTTTTGACAGATTTTAGACACAACATTTTTAAAGAATTAGAATGATAAAAATAATCATCGCAACTTCTACACTCTTAACAGGGACAATATTCTCTCTTCAACAGCACCTTGGCTCAGCATTTCTTTCAATAAATTTTCACGCCAAACAAACTAATACTAGTGCTTTTAATGTTAAATATGTTAGAAGTCCAAGTCACCGTTAAGAGAGAGAAAAAAAGTTAAAAATAAAATAAAAATCACCTTATTTCAATAGACGTTATTGGCTATGTTTATGGTGTGAACGTAAACGTATAAAAGGGCCTACATTATGCAGACAGAATTCTTAACAAAATTAAAGGGACACTATAGGCATCAAAACAACTTTAGCTTAATGAAGCAGTTTTGGTGTATAGATCATGCCCCCTCTCACTGCTCCGTTCTCTGCAATTTAGGAGTCAAATCACTTTTTGTTTCTCTTTATGCAGCCTTACCCCCACACCTCCTGATGTAGTAAGACACAAATGTTACTCTGCAGAGTAACAGTAAATGGGACCCAAGCTTTCCTCTCATGTTAAACTTTATGGCAGAGGGTGGGCTCATAGCACACAAGTTGTTGTTTCTATGTAGCACCAGTGGCTTGTACTGCACAGTATTGTTCATATAATGTCTTGTAGACTTAAACGATCACTATAGGGCCAGGAACACAAACATGTATTCCTGACCCTATAGTGTTTAACCCACCATAGGGAACGCATTAAATTGGCTAAAACCGGCATGGGGCGGGGCCAAATGCTGTTTTGGCCAATCAGGACCTCCGTATAGAGATGCATCGAATCAATGCATCTCTATGAGGAAAATTCAGCGTCTCCATGCAGAGCTGCTTTCTGTGCAGCCCTGGGCCAGGAAGCCCCTTTCAGTAGCCATCTGAGTGGCCACTTGGAAGTGTCCCTATGGGCAATGTAAAATTTAGCTTTCCTCTGAAAAGGCAGTGTTTACATGAAAATGCCTGATGGGAGCTATTATACTTACCAGAACAACTACATTAAGCTGTGACTATAGTGTCCCTTTATTTGTGTTAATGAACTATACTCCTCCTGGTACTCTGGTCCTGGTCCTGGACATGTGGGATTTCCGAAGGGCTGCACCCAGCACCTTACATTTCGTCTGTGTGGTATCACATTCTATCTTTTCATGTTTCAAATTGTTCCCAGGCATAAATTGTTTACAAACCAGTGCACTAATCCATGGGGGCAGAGAATGCTTTATTTAACGTCCATAGAAGTGATCATACACCCACTGTATTGAGAATTTATAAGACAGAGCTTACTAATGTTACTTCACCTGGAAAAAACGAGCAGTAAATCATTGTAAAGCAGTGACATCATGTGTTTTGTGAGTCCAGTGCTCATGGTATTGTCAGGATCTTCTTACTTGGTTAGATTGGAAAATAAGAGCAGCTGTAGACAAAATAGCATAAAAAGTAGTTCTGCACCTGGCCATACATCGGTTTTTAATATTTTCTAATAATAACCCTTTTATGTTATAGATATCTGAGCAATCCCTCAATCCAATATTTCTAAGGCAAGAAAACGAATCCTTTTCTCCTTTGTCTGGTTATTGTAGCAATAAAGGGTGCAGCTCTTGATGTATCACTTTGCCATTAAGATTTCAGAATTCTGTGTAATGATCTGTACTATTGATGTAGGGTTTGAAAGCAGATATCTCAGAAGAATATAGCTTTGTGAAAGAGACTAAAGAGACTATTTTTCTGTGTTGTTCATATAAGCACACGCTGGATCAAATTATTCAAATCAGTCTGTCATCAATTTTCTGTTTGCTTTTGTAGAGCTAACATTGTGATGTATTTTAGGAAGGATACACATAATGAAACGGTTTGTTAAACATTGTATACTGATCACATAACGAATGTAAAAATCTTGAGCTCGTGAAAATCATTAGTTCGCTGTGTACAGTCATTAAAATGACTCAGTTGGTTAATGTACCAACTGTAATTTCATTGAATCCTCACTTATGTTCCAGTTATGTTATTAAAACAATCTTTCAAATTTGCAAATTCAGCAAAATGATTCCCATTGGGTTATAAAAACAATTCTGTCCAGAAAATACAACTGAAACAAAAAATCTAAATGTTTAATTTTTCAAAAATACTGTGCTATCTTGAGTCTTATTTAAAGGCATAAGTGATTTTTGTTTTAAATCAAATACCTGCTTTGTGTAACTTAAATAACTTAGCGGTATGGATAATATACTATCTTGTTCCATAGCAGTGTAGTGGGATAATCTACTGTTAAAGTGACACAGATATTTCTTAACATACGATAATTGTTTCCCTCCCCCGTAATTTATATTTTATTGCCAATATTGCAAACATATAGTTCAAAGCAGAGAAACATTTCGACACTGTATGAAATAAAGAAATATACAGTGAATTATCCAAACATTTGTATTCAAGACACTATATGCACCACAACCACTTTAGCTCAATGTAGTGTTTCTGGGACAGAGAACCTGTCCCTGCAGCCTCAACAATACAAACTCTGCCTTTTCTGAGTTTTTGTGTTTTACATGTGGTCTAAGTCAGAGTGACAGCCATTATAGGGACTTCCTGGGTTTGGTCATGCGAACATTGCAGTACAAATGTGTACGGTCTCCACACTTTACATAGAGGTGCATTGCGTCAATGCATCTCTGAGGAGATGTTGATTGGTGCAGAAAGGCGGTTGCCGCGCATGCACACTGGGACTGCTTTGGTTTATATATTTTCCATCTGCTTGACAAAATTGACCACATGCGGAGCAACTTTATCAAGTTCTGTCATGTCTCTCAGCCATCACTTCTCTCATCCCGAGACAATATCTATGGAGACTCCCATGGTCTTACAGGATAATTCATAGACCTCAGTGAGAATACAGCACGGACATGGCGTCTGGAGAGTATCCATTGGATGCTAGTGGTTGTTGCCGCGAGGGACAGATTTAGGTAAATAAAGCTCGCCTTCCCCTGCACCCCGTGGCTCCCAGACTCCAAGTGATGAAGTATGATCCCTGTATTCCAGAAGTTAAGAACCACTGCCATAGATTGTTTCCTTCTTTTTTCTTCATATTTCTCTTTGCTTACACCCCCACACCCCTTTTCTTTGAAAGCCTTCAGGTAATCACCACCTGTACTACGTTGGCTGAAGAGTCTCTTTACAATAGAAAATAAATTGCTTGTCAGTTTATGGAAAATCAGATATTCAGATTTCAAGTAGCTCTTTTCACTTGGCTACCAAGAAGCCATGATGTAATGTGAATAAGATTTGTTTATTTAAGTGCTTTTTGAATATTTTGAAAGTAAGATTATATTTAGCTGCGTGCTAAGCACGTCTGTTGTGCAAGAGTTGTCTCTTCATTCCTCTTTAATAATAAATCCACTCTGTGTATTCAGCTAAAGGGCTTCTTGCCAAAAAGAACAGGTTCAACTTGTCTGTAAGGATTTACACTCTGGTAAATGGCACAACTGCTTTTACAAAGGTCGTAGCAGAGGTCAGAGAGAGTACTCTTCATGGAACCTACAGCTCAAGCATTGACCATGTATATTGAACGTTTCATAGGTATTGGGAGTTTCTGGAAATTGTTTGCAGGAAATACTAGAAGCAGCTGCAGTTGAAGCGTGATGTAAAATCGAATTTTCATTACTTAAGTGTTTCTGAAAAATTTACTTGCAGGGAATTATGGGAATTGTAGTTCAACTGGAGGGCCAAGGCTAGACATTTCCTGACTTAAAATCGAAATAGTAAAGCACACAAAAAGTTAGTGCTATAAAGTAAGCATGTATAATAGGCTAGCCAAATCTGCTTGTATATGTTTGTTCTACAACTTAAATATTAAGTGTACTTTTTGGTGTCCCAAGCTATGCACATTGAGCGAGCCATGACCATCAAATCACTGTATGCAGGGGAATAAAGTTACCCCTATGTTTGCCAGTTTTGGAAAACGAAAAGGTGTAAGGAGGCTTTTGGAAATATTGTTCACAACTTCACATTTCAAAAGAAATGTAGTGGAGTCTCTACCAGACTGTCTATTAAAGACAACTGCCTTCAGATTTTAGAGGCCGTCCAGCTTGGGTTGTATCATCTGTAAAAATGCTCTAAATGGAGACGTATAAAATTCTTTGACACATGAAAAATAAAGCAAAACTAAAAAGTAAAAGAAGGCCTGGGGGGGTATTGCACAAGTGCCACTAATGGATGCACGTTAAAGATGCTGGTGTTCTGGTACCTCACCACACCAGCCTGAAGCCTTCATCAATGCGTCACTGACGCAGCCATCGATAATGTTCGTCCTTTCTCCTGAAGAGTGGATCCATGGTCTATTGCTTTGACGTCTCCTTCAAGTAGCTCTCCACCGACGTGGGCAATTTGATGAGGACAATCCCCTAATGGCTCTCAGCCCAGGAGGGCCTGACTTCTGAATGATGCTATAAGAGATGGTGGATATGACCTGCGTGAGAACCTGCTGATTCCAGCCCCGCTGTCGCTGGGCCCCATTCTGTCACTCAGTTGGTTATATTTGTCACCATGTGGCTGCATGGCCATTTTACGAGCAGCAACTGCGTGTCTTATGAACAAAAGCAGTCCTTCATTGAGGTTAAAGGGAGACTCTGCAGTGTAGACCGGAATAATGGGAGAACAGGGTTTGATGGCTCGGTCACAGCAAGCAGCTCCACTTCATCCTGAAGATCAGCCACCTCCTTTGCTGGAACAGGCGACTAGGCCGCAGATTGCAAGACCCAGAGGAAAAAACCCATGTCCGTACAGCTGATGAAGTGTCTCTGCAATTCCAAAAACCCGCAGTCCTGACTGGGTCTGAAAATAGGCTATTTTTAAGTATGAAAACTGTATATATCAGCAGAGTATTGAGGAGCTCCAGAGACACGTCTGCACAGCATGGCAGTCAGGCCTCATTCCAAACTTTTATTACATTTAAACTTAATGATATATTTGTTTTAAATGATGTATGTTGATTTTTTTTCTTTTTGAATTTTTATAGAAAATTTCCCTTTTTATTTGTCTGACCTGCCTTGTTGGGTCCGACTCTGTTATCTGACCCGCTGCTGCTCAACCTAACGTGCCCGCTGCTGTGATTGCTCGGTGTGAAACTGCAGCAGCAGCAAGTTAGATTGGGCAGCAGTTGATCAGATAACGGTAAAATCTATACGAACATGGCTGCTCGGCTAAAAAAATAAAAATAAAAAATCATTACATTAAATTAAATGTAATAGGGGCGGGGCTTGGAGGCCATTCTGAACGGTCGCAGGCTGTAGGAGCTCCTGCTTCAAACCGACTGAAAGGCAATATGTACCACTCGAAAGACGACTTACAGCTACAAAAATGCCACCACAAGCAAGGGGACAACGGGGTGCACAAATCGGTACCCGTCCAGCGACGTTTCCACCGGTATGCACCCGACACCCCAGCAAGGCCCACTAGCATGGCGGGCACAGGGGAGACGGCCGCTCTCCTGCCGCCAATGACTGCGAGACCGTGGACCCAGAGCCCTCGTTCCCCCGCCCATGGTCCAGCGGGGGTTATCGCGGACCACCTTTTTACAGTCTCCCTAACGAAGGGTACCCAAGCGACAAGATCTCTGAAACGAGAAAACGATACTGAGGCCTACAAAATGGCGTCTAGCCCGCACGCCGCAGCCATGTACAGTGCCAAGGAAGAAACCGAGCTCCGGCTCAATGGCTTATTCAGCGCTTTATGGGAGAAGCTTGAGGCACTCTTCTGGCCAGCAGCGCAAGGTATGCCACCAGACAGCACTACACAGGGCTTAATAGGGGCAGCCGGAGGGACAGCAGTAACTCCCCACCCGGACCTCACTCCCAAGTCGAGCAGGCATCCTCACCGGGCCGCTCCAAAGGCGGCAAAAGAGAAACCTACAGAGAGCAGGCAAGGCCTGGAAAAGACCATCATGGGGCAACCAGCAAGCAGACACCATCGGCTACACCGCATACTTACCAACTCCAGGCGCAAGAACCGGAGAGGCACAGCCTTTCGAGACAGATCCAAAATGGCGGACACAGCGAACCGACGACGCAGGAAACCAAGCAGCCCGCGACCGAACCAAGCAAGGAGATCTGCAGCCGGGACTAACCAATACTCAGACAGTCAGTCAAGTAAAGCATGGCGCAGGTTTACAGTGATACACCCCAGCGAACTCCTTGCCTACACCTGGCACGTTGCCATGTCTGGACTGCAGGCTCTCTGGACACTGACTGCACCATGGGGTGATGACATACCCCGAACAGGCAAGGGTTGACCAGACACCATCATCGGGACTGCTGTTATTATCTTTTTATTGTTACTTTTTTTTTTATTAATGCCAGAAGTTTCATTTATTTTAAATAAGAGCATAAAGTTCAACATACATTACATAATTGTTTAGCTTTAACTTTTAATTGCGTGCCATTTTGCACTGCTGTTTAGGCGCTAGCATAAATAGCAACTAAAATACTGTTACCCTCATATGATGTTTTAATGCTCCGGCACCGCTGGCCTCCCTGCTCGGCCTGTACTTAAATGTTTAGTTAATACCCATGCATAGAATGCGTAGGACGGCTATTTTGACTAACAAGCTGGACATAGTAAAGTTTTTCAGGGCAGGCACCTAGGGAGAATAGCGATGTTTAGGCATGCTATATATTATAGGCAAGTTATAGATTGTATTTATATTTTGATTCTACTGAGAACTTCTGCCAGGCTATGCGCTACCTTGCTTTAAGCATTTCACGTCATGGCCTACATATGTATAATATGACCGTACTTTGTTACTAGCTAGCCCTGCCTAAACCTAAGCCCAGCTAGCAATGTTCTATACGCGTAAGGCCTGGCATGATAGATGATATACTCTAAAAATCGATGTCAAGCACACCCTAACGCACACAATAAGCTCTGTTCAGCTTGTTAATATTGACAGTGTTGATGTCAAAATTGTGCATACATCCTTCCTAACATACCTGTTCCTGCACCTCAAGCAATGCACACCCAGCAGGTTTAATTAGCACCATTAACCCACGCTTGTAACTCGCTTAAAAAGTCAAGCTATCTGTATATTTTTCTGCCTCATAGGTGAGACAGCGTACGTTCACATGTTTGGAAGGGGCATATGTGTCTACCGAAGCAAGCCTGTAACCCTATCGTGTCTTACTGCCTTAGACATAATAATTCAGAGTGTTGCATAATTTAAATCGCATGTTTACCACGTTTTGTATTTTTATGCAACTGCCTACATCTTGTTATTTTCATGTTCTAAAATATAAAAATCGTGCTGTATAACAAGCCACATGTTGAAATGATGACAAACCGCTTGCAGCAGCTGTTGTGGCGCTGTACGCTTTATTGTTACTCCATGCACGAATAAAAATAAAGAATTTAAAAAAAAAAAAATTTAAATGTAATAAACTTTTAAAATTTGAAAAGTTAAAATTTGATGACAGTTGTCACTTAATGCATCTCGTCTCTTTGATCTGACTTTGTATTTTGGCATGGTCATATTTGAACCTAGAATAGACGATCTCATCACAGACTACGAGGTTTACATTGGAGCTTTTATCAAGAGGTTTTCTCCTATTTTTTTCCCACTCTCATAAATTCTGTAAGCTTAATATCTGTTATGATTGGACAGTCTATACCTCTAATTTCCCAGATGTACCGTGTATACGGCATCTGCTGCATTTTAGCAACCAGGTCCTTTATGTAGGTTAATTTTAACAGAGATAAGTAAAAAAAATATATATATATTATTTGTGTGTGTGTATATATATATATGTGTATATATATATATATATATATATATATATATATATATATATATATATATACCGTATATAACATTTTCTATTAATTATTCAAAATCTTATAGTTTGCCAATATAATTTTTTTTTAAAAGTGTAATCCTGAAATTTCGCATTGTAGTTAAACATTTCATACAAACATTTTTTCTTTAAATTCTTTTCCAGTATATTCGCCCAAATGTTTTACATTCTAGTTGCTCCAATTGTCCAACACCTGCCATTGACAGAGTTTCCCAATAAGTAACTTCAATAGGCAACCCTTCAGTTAAGGCAATAAATACTTTATTAGAGGTGGCTGTATCAATCAACATGTTCTTATATCCATTTTGACACTACAACAATCTGGAGATTGTGAAATTGTAGTTTCCCACTGCAATAGCTAAACCTCAGAAGCTTTCAATAGACTCTCCATGTCGGAGTTTCTGTTTGTTTAGCAGAGTGTTGTCAATGAAAATATACGGTTACAAACACAGGAAACAGTTTTACTCGCTTTGCAGTACGTTTAGCTCCTACAACCTTTGAATATCTTGGTATTTTATGAACAAGCTAGTTTTAAATAATTATCAATTGCTTTTTGTTATTGTTGGCTCCAAATAAGTGTCATTTTAACATAAATAAGAATCTATTTTTCTTATAAGTTCACGTGGTTTATAAAGCTTTTAATTAGAATAAGCTATATGGACTGTAGCTGATCCTCTGCAAAAGATGGGCTCCAAAACCTGTTTTACAGATGAGTGCCACAGGCTTTGGTAGCGGTCTGGGTTAAATGCCTGAATCAAGTGACCTCTGTGCTTACAGTATGGACTGTCTTTCAGTTGACTGATTGTTCTGACAGATTGTTAATGGAAAATGTGATGTCAGAATGGGAGGGGAATCGCATACTTTTTGTTTTTGTTTCCCATAAAAAGAGCTTACTAGGAGTTAGACATCTTACGTTGTGGGGTAAAGGTTTAAAACTTTAATCCTGTTTGCCAAAGTTGGCAGAACTGTCCGTTATGTGGGTAGTGTGCTACCATTTTTTTTCCCCGCCCCCCACCCCAATATTTCAATCCATGTGCGTGCCCCCCACCCCAATATTTCAATCCGTGTGCGTGCATGTATTTTGGTGCTAATGCACAACTCAACAGCCACCCAGTAAGATAAACATGCTCAGAGGACATCGCCAAAAGTTCTGAATATTGTGGAGGCATACATTTTCATAGCTAGCTAAGAAGAAGATGCTTTATAAATTCAGATTCTGCCATATGTGGTGCATGGAGTTTGCCCTGTCTATGGAGTATCTTCATAGACCTCAATGCTGTACTCTTGGACATGCAAAAGAGAACATGAGTGACGTTGGCTGCCAGGATCTGAAGAGGACCTGCAGAGATAAGATGGCGGCACCCATGAGGGACAGGTTCAGGTTAGTAAATCTCACCTTTACCTGCCACCCCCACCCCCCTTCCCCCAGCGACAATGTCCCTGTCGGGTGTCTTTGCGAATTCTGCAAAGTCCCAAAACGGTGATAGTGATGCTTTAAAGGACCACTATAGTGCCAAGAAAACATACTTGTTTTCCTGGCACTCTAGTGCCATGAGGGTGCACTCCAGTGCCATGAGGGTGCCCCCGCCGGGCTGGGTGGAGAGGAAGGGGTTAAACACTTGCCTTTCTCCAGCGCCGGGCTCCCTTGGTGCTGGAGACTCTCCTCCTCCTTTCCCCCTCATCGGCTGAATGCACATTCAGCCAGTCTCATAGGAAAGCATTCTCAATGCTTTCCTATGGACGCTGGCGTCTTCTCACTGTGATTTTCACAATGAGACAGCCACTAGAGGCTGGATTAACCCTAAAGTAAACATAGCAGTTTTTCTGAAACTGCTATGTTTACAGCAGAAAGGGTTAATCCTAGGTGGACATGGCACCCAGACCACTTCATTAAGCTAAAGTGGTATGGGTGCCTATAATACAGTTTTGTTTTTTGAGACTTTATTTGCTTTAATTTTGGTATGTAGCAATGTATGTCATAGCTCTAATTATAGGTTTCACGATTACTGCTTTTCTGGAAACGTTGCTTAATTGGTAAACTTTTGTTGTGAATCCCGGGGTTTAAGATACAGTCCATAGCTAGTCTTAATATAGAACCTGTGATATTGAATGTGCTCTTTATTTCAGTTTAGCTATATCATGTGCTCTATCTTCTCTGCACGAGGATACATAGAGTATGTATTCAAAAAAGAAAAGAAAATTGCTGTTGGTTTCTGTGGTAAATTTGCTTACGCATACTGTTTTTATGTTTAACTCCCAATTTTACCTCCAAAGTGTGTGACTTCTACGGGGGGTTAATTTGCCGCCTTTTACATGGAGATGGTAGGGGTGCTATATCTTTGGAGGTAGACTAGAACATGAATTGTGTAAGTGTATAACATTTTGTATATTACCTTTCATTTGTTAAAAATGTTTATTGGGAAGTTAAATGCCAATGACTTTAATCTTAATTTTGCATCAAACAATGAAAAGAGCATTGTCTTTCTATGTTTGATTTTGAGTAACGATTTTAGTGCTATAGGTTCTCATAAGAATATCTATGTGGGAACTTTCTCCCGGATGCAAGTCTGACCTTACACTTGAGTACTGGCATATGTACTGGTCAGTTTGTACATCTTTACAGATTTAGTGGGTTTGATGATTTTTTTCAGAGACATTTGGGCACTTTGTGTTGGTGGAGAGCGTTTATCCCCTAAAAAATCTGGGGAAGGTCATTCTGCATGCTGTAAGTACAGACCATGAAGGTCTTTTGAGTGTTAACTACAAGGGGTGCATGCTTTCTTAAGAAACTTCCCCAAGCTTCATTACTACACATAGTGCTTGGTACAGTAATCACAGTAGGTTTGGTGGACAGGGTAGGCTTGTGTCCGTAAGATCTGCGACTCTTGGCAACTTATCATCCTCTATTCTTTATCAGTCTTATCCCAAGAAAGAAAATAAATTATGTCCAGGCACTACACAGAGGCCTTTATCAAGTAACGTTGCACTTTTTGTTCCAATAAACCTGCCTTCCCGCAGCAATTCTGGACCTGGACCTAATTTATTTTATCTACTAAACTGGGTTTTGCAAACCCTGGCCCTGATAAGCACCTGGGTTCCTAAGTGTGAGTGCGGTATCCTCCGTTTGTGAATTGTCCCAAAAAAATGACCACACATGAACAAGTACAGAAGTAATCCATATTTCTGTTGCAAGTATAATGGTATTTAATACAAATGCAATAAACATAATTAAATTGTTGTTCCATACATTATTTACCTGCTCACTTGTACAAAGTTGTAACAACCTAAACGTCGGCCAGACCTTCAGGAATTGAAACCTACAAAGAGGGAACGTATCTGAGATATGCGAGTGCCGGAAAAAAGTTTGTAATTGTAAACTTTCTTACTTTATATTAGATAGACTGAAACTCCTTAAGTCCTCGGGGTACTATTGGATTAGCAGAATGGAAAGTAGATCTTATAGAAAAGAAGAACAAAGGCTTTCATCTACGGAGTTTGATGGTTTAATATGTTGTCTGTTAGTGTTTGCTCCACTTTTAGTCTTTAATAATTATTGTTCTGGTGTCATATGGCTATATTGAATAATGACATGCTGTCTGACCTGTGTCAGTGGTTGTGGAGTTATGACACAAGGCTAGGTAATGGTGATTGTGGACATTTTTCCATTGGGTAATAGAATGCTCGTGCAATATTGGTAGCTGATAATTCCTTTGGGTAGAACGTTAAGGCAAGCATCACGATCCACTCAAGTACAGTTTCTAATCTTTAGTATAAATTGTTCTGGCTTCAACATTTTCCCCAATTCAAGCAATATTTAAAATGATATAGTTATTTCACTTTAAGAGGTGTTTTGCAACATTAATTGCTAACACTAAAATCTCTGCCACAAGATGTTTTTTGTGGTATTTAATGTTACTTCCACTTTAAGGCCCGTACATTTATATCCGTTAATACTAGGTTGTCATGTAGTGTATTGGAATAATTGCATAATTTTACGCTTTAAGGAGATGCATTATCTGCTTTTTATTAGACCAATGAAAGGGTCAACCTAGGCCTACCTGCAAATGTAGTGGTCATGGTGCCATTAGTCTGTGGACACCATCCCCCAGGTCAAAAAGATTTTCGAGACGTTTAACCAAAACTCGGGGGTTCTTAATGCCAGGTCCCTGCTCTGCTACTGTGGGCATTCCACTTATGGATATGCACTATCAATGTCACCCATATTGCAATGTTATTGATAAGCTGAGTGCTTCAGATTACTAGCCTTGCGTAAACGTGAATCATATAATATTTTTACAAACAGTGGGACATAGGACTTCTTCCTGTGATATATTTGATATTGTGTGTGTATGTCTGGCTGTGTGGCTTCCTGTGGCCCTGTGGGTGCTGTGCTGGCCGATAACAGGTCAAGGTCAGGGGTCTGCTGCGGGCTGCTTTCCTCCAGTGTGCATCCCCCTTCTCAAGCGCTGGGAGAAAGTTCTCGGAGCTCCCCAGATTATTTGGATTTGGCAGCCTCGCGCGGCATAACTTGCTGATCACTGCCCTAGAACATACAGTTTGACGGGTTTGCTATAGATATAACAAGCTGTAACCATTATAAAAGGGGGGCTGCTTCATGATTGTGATTCATTAAGATTATATGCCACATATGTATGAGATGGGCAAAGATGTTTTTTTTTTTATTATTATTATTTTTTTTAACCCCTTAAGGACACATGACATGTGTGACATGTCATGATTCCCTTTTATTCCAGAAGTTTGGTCCTTAAGGGGTTACATAGCAACTTCCTTCTTTCTTTAGGAGGGGGCCATGCTAGGTTTAGAAGAGAACACATCAGCCCAACTGTTAGACTTAATGAGAATTTGAGCTGAACTATAGATAATTATTGCAGATGTAATCTTCTAACACTGAAAATCCCCATAAAACTTTGAGCATATTTCCTCCTGATTGACTGATGGGCTAGCTAGATTAACTAGTGTCTAAGCGAAGAAAAAAACGTATGTTGATTGTTGTGTACATTTTTACATATATCTATCCAGATATAGCAGTGATGGCACAGAATGGAATTTATGGATCTTTCCGAGCTTTTGGGGGCAAATCAAATTAATTTAGTTCCGTTACCCCAAATTGCCAGTTTGTCAGCAGTGATTCCAAATTACAAAATGTATTTCTTTTAATATGGACACGCTGCTCGTTCCCCATAGCCATTTGTAAAATGGAGCCTGGAGATTAATTAGTGAACTTTGGAATGTGTTACAGCAAATGGGAATGATTGGCATTAACATGTGTTGAGCAACTGGTAAAGGGCCTGTGCAGGTCCTGAACTCAGTTATTTCCAAATGGGTTTAAGACAACAAGTGTTCTTTACTCTATCATACTGTACAGGGCAGCCCGTTACCTATCCACAGAGATTCCTAGCGTTTAATATTAGGTTTCTATGTGTTAAAGGATCCCCTTTTTATAAGGAGTGCAATTCAGACAAAATCAGCACCAAATGATCCCCAAACCCGCATTAAAAGAATAATAATGGAACAGATTGGTATATTTTTATATTTTTTCTGTACTTCTCTTTAGTTCATTACCTATGTACATCCAGCCAACACAATAACTATCTCACACACACACACTTTTTTTTTTTTTAAATGTGCAGTGAAATATATACAGTTTTCAAACTCTAATGCTACTCGGAGTTCTTGGATTTCTGTAATGAACATTTGCTTAGCTTTGGAATGCATTAGACCATGATTTATTAACCCTCCAGAAACACTGTCAAAACTAAAAAAAATGGACAGCCGTTGCGTTGAGTAGGTGTGTGTAAATTATTCTGCACAGCTGAATTTCTAAGCAGCGACACTGTCCGTTCCGTATATTGACTGTTGAGTGATACACCAAATATCTAGAAATTAGTCGTAATGAGGAGTGCAAATTTCAGGAAGCAGCCATAATACCAGTAAGATACATAATATATATTGTATATACCTACCTTTGGTTTATTAATAGAAAGATTACTTTGCATATCTGTGTTCCCTTTTTAATACGTTAATAATATAGGGGGGGGGGGGGGGGAAGAAATTATACAAATACACTTTTATAGTTTCTGCATTTGCTGTTTCCACAGCTTTTGTGGTGAGTTCTCTAAACCAGGAAGCGGCTTTGCAAATTCGGAGACTCTTTAAATTCAATGGACTGATCTTTTTCTGTAAACCCTCGTCCAACGAGGGGGGGTTATGGGCAAGGTTGTTAAGCACTTTCTGTGGAACTGAGGGGAAGTTGTCTTTTAAAAGGATATCATTTATTTGTGACATTTAATGTATTAACAAAAGTGAAATTAACCGGTGTAGCGGAGTAGTAGTATTATCCACGGTATCTCCGCTGGTAGACAGGATGAAGCAGGTAAAATGTAGGTAAAATGCAGGTAGCGTAGTTAAAATCCTTTTCTCCCAAAAACTAGACGACACATAGCTTGGATGTTAAAACACTGGCATCTCACCAGGCTGAGTCAAACTCTTTATTGATTACAGCTTACTTGAAACACAGACCTCCGCAGGGGGGGGGGGCTGCATTCCACACAATACATTTCCCTTAGTCCCAGGCAGGAGGGGGTTGGGTTACAGATAGCCATCTCCTGCCTTAGGAGATACCAAGCAGTGCACAGGGATACACTTTACATCAAATTACATTCATGGGTGGTTACACTTTAAGTGGCTGGTTTGGCCACAGATAGGAATAGCAATGCAGTAATAGCAAGATATATACAAGGACATTCTGTAAGTGGCTAGGTTTGCCACAATGCTCCCCCAGAACCAAGCCGGCATACACAGTCTGATCCCAACGGATCGGCTTGGGGATGTCCGGAGGAGTACTCACAAATCACTTTTCAGGTTCAGTTTGTCTGGATAACCCGTCGGCGTTGCCATTTTGCTTCACAGGGCCGTAGTGGATGGTAAACTCAAAAGACTGCAGCACCAAACTCCAGCGCAGCAGCCTGGCATTGTCTCCTGACACCCGGTTCAGCCACACCAACGGGTTGTGGTCTGTGAGTAGCGAGAATGGTTTTCCGTACAAATAGGGCTGCAGCTTCGTGAGGGCCCACACCACGGCCAGGCATCAGAGACTGTCTTATCATTGAGCCTTCGATAGTCTACGCAGAAGCGGGTAGTTCCATCCCGCTTCGGGACCATAACTACTGGGGGGGCCCAGGGGCTATCAGAAGGTTCTATAACCCCCAATTGTAACATTTCCTCGATCTCCTTACACCTATTCTCTTTTACAGACTCAGGGATGCGGTAAGGAGGTTGGCGGAGGGGTGTCTGCCCTGGGGTTTCTACATGGTGCGTGGCTAATGGGGTATACCCAGGGAGGTTAGAAAAGCTTTGGGCCTGGGCCCGCTCCTGGATACTCAAGCGCTCTCCTAGCTGTACTGCTTCCCGATCCTCATTTTGGCCTTCTTTCTCTAGGAGGTCTGGGAGGGGCAAATTATCAAAATCCTCTGCGGCAGTGGCACAAATCGCAGTCACCTCCTCTGTGCGCTCGTGGTAAGGCTTCAGCATGTTCACATGGAGCATGCGTCTGCCCCCTGCTCCAGCGCACGGGCCAATTACATAGGTAGTGTCGCAGATTTGCTCTACCACCTTGAATGGGCCCTGCCAGGAGGCCTGCAGCTTGTCTTTAGGGACGGGTCGTAGGATTAGCACCTTCTGCCCGACCTGAAAGCGGCGGTCCCTGGCCCCCCATTCATACCATCTGCGCTGTCTTTGCTGGGCCGCTTGGAGGGTGGTATGTACGGTCTGGGTCAAAGTCTCCAAGCGTTCCCGGAACTCCAGCACATAGGGTACAATAGGGGTACCATTAGTGGTCACTCCCCCCTCCCAGTGCTCTCTGATTAAATCTAGGGGGCCCCTCACCCTCCTTCCGAACAACAATTCAAAGGGAGAGAACCCAGTGGATTCTTGGGGAACTTCCCTATAGGCGAACAGCAAGTGGGGTAAAAACCTCTCCCAGTCCTTCTGCGTGTCTATGAACGTCTGGATCATCTGCTTAAGTGTTCCATTTAACCGTTCACAGAGACCGTTGGACTGAGGGTGGTAGGGCGAGTTAAGGCTAGATTTTACCCCACAGACCTTCCAGAGCTGGTGGGCGACCTCTGCAGTGAATTGGGTACCCCTATCCGAAATAATCTCCCGTGGAAATCCCATGCGGGAGAAAATTTGCATAAGGGCATCCGCTACGGTCTCTGCATGTACATTCATTAGAGCCACCACCTCGGGGTATCTGGTGGCGTAGTCCACTACGGTCAAGATGTACTTCTTGCCAGAGGGACTGGGTTTTTTCAGGGGTCCGATTATGTCCACCGCTACTCTAATAAAAGGCTCTTCTATTATGGGCAGGGAATGGAGTTTGGCTTTGTAACGGTCTCCCCTCTTCCCTACCCTCTGGCAGGTATCACAGGTGTTACAGTATTGCCTAATATCCTTGGAGATACCTGGCCAGAAGAAGTTCTGCGTCAGCCGATGTTTAGTTCGGCTGATCCCTAAATGACCGGATAAGGGTATGTCATGCGCTATGCGCAGTAACTCCTGTCTATACTTTCGAGGCACAATTAACTGCTTTATGGGTATGGGAATAGACCCGGCTACTACCTTCTCTGCATACCGGTATAATAACCCTTGATCCCAAGCATATCTCTCTCCTTCTAAGCCTGCCTGGTTCTTGTCTATTCTGTCTTTGTAAACCTGCAGGGACGGGTCTAGAGCGACCTCGCTACCAAATTCTAGGGGGGCATCCCAGGGAAGGGCAGTGTGGTTATGGGGTATATTGCTTACCTGAGCCTCAGAGTCACTGGATGGGGCCGTGGTGCGGGCCTGCTGCCTGGTGATGACTGGGTAGGCCTCCTGTACATTGGTTCGCGGAACAAAAGCGGAGGTGAGCTCCCCCAAGTCATTTCCCAAAATAACATCTGCGGGCAAGTCTTGCATCATCCCCACCTCCACGTTCCCTGACCCCGCTCCCCAATTCAAATGTATCTTGGCAGTGGGAACCTTGTAGATCGCTCCCCCTGCCACCCGTACTGCTACACAATCCCCAGTAAGCTGGTCCTTTGGGACACGGTGGTTTCGGACCAAGGTGATGGTGGCCCCAGAATCTCTCAGTCCCTCCATACACTTCCCTTCTACGTGGACGACTTGGCGGTGGCTTTGGTGGTTATCGGACGCTGCTTGGACGGGGTTAACTTCATGGAGGGTGCCTAGAGGTTCCTCCACCTGGGTGGCTGTGGAGGGCTGCATGAATGATTCATTCTGATAGTGTACCGCAGCCCGAGTGCCAGGGGGTCGGCCTTGCTTGGGCCATGATTGTCGTGCCCTGTTTCGGGGGCATTCTCGTTGTACATGCCCCCGTTGTTTGCAGGTGTGGCATCTGATGTGTGCCCAGGTGGGGTACCTAGGCTGGTATTGGTTGTTAGCTCCCCCGGATCGTGGGTGAGCTGTTTCGGCCAAGGCAGGCCGGTGGTTTGTCGACTGGGGGAATACCCTGGGTGGTGGGCGCTGCGCTCGCCTGGTGTCTTGATGTTCGTCCGCTAATTTAGCCGCATCTTGTAAGGTGCGTGGTTTACGATCTCTTACCCAGTTCTGCATATCAGTAGTTAGTCTCCGGTAGAACTGTTCCAACAAAAGTAATTGAATGAGATCTTCCCGGGTAGTTACTTGCGCCGCATCAATCCACCCTGTGGCTGCTCGGTGTAAGCGGTGTGCAAACTCTGCGTGGGAGTCCTGTTCTTGTTTTTTCAGGTCCCGGAATTGGAGTCGGTATGCCTCGGGGGTAATGGCATACCAGACTAGGATGGCCTGCTTTACCTTCTGGTAGTCTCTGCTGTCCTCATCAGGCACTGCCCGGTAGGCTTCTGCTGCGCGGCCAGATAATCTACCGACCAGCAGTGGTACCTGGTCTTGGGGCCCGATATCATGCAGCTGGCACAGTCTTTCAAAGTCCTGCAAATATCCATCAATATCACCCTCTGTGTCCGTGAAGTTTTTAAAGGCTTGGTAGGGAATTTTTGGTTTTCCCAGTATAATACTGGGTGGAGCCGGTGACCCCTCTCTGGATTGCTGGTTTTGTTGGAACCGTTTGGCCATGATGTATTCTTGCACATCTGCCATGATCCTGTCAAAGGTCGCTTGGGGTGGTGTGGTTGGGTACAGTGCCATCCTGCTCCTGAACTCTTTCTGAAATTCTGTTTGCTCTTCCTGGAGGTGCTGCAGCAGCCGCTGCTCTGTCTCCTTCCATGAGCTCAGCAATAAGGGTAGCCTTTGTCTTGTTGCTGGCTATTGTTCCCCTTGCCTCTAGTAATACCTTCAGTGTACTCCGTTTCAAAAGTGCATAATTAGTTTCCATTCACCGGCTGTTCGTGTGATTCCACGTATTCCTGAACTCCGGTTTCATCCGAATGGTTGTTTCACGAATTGCTGTTTCTTTTCCTTTGCTCGCATCAATCCCTGCCAAACTCTGCTTTGCTGTGTGGTTTGAATAGCGGAGTAGTAGTATTATCCACGGTATCTCCGCTGGTAGACAGGATGAAGCAGGTAAAATGTAGGTAAAATGCAGGTAGCGTAGTTAAAATCCTTTTCTCCCAAAAACTAGACGACACATAGCTTGGATGTTAAAACACTGGCATCTCACCAGGCTGAGTCAAACTCTTTATTGATTACAGCTTACTTGAAACACAGACCTCCGCAGGGGGGGGGGGGGGGGGGCGGCTGCATTCCACACAATACATTTCCCTTAGTCCCAGGCAGGAGGGGGTTGGGTTACAGATAGCCATCTCCTGCCTTAGGAGATACCAAGCAGTGCACAGGGATACACTTTACATCAAATTACATTCATGGGTGGTTACACTTTAAGTGGCTGGTTTGGCCACAGATAGGAATAGCAATGCAGTAATAGCAAGATATATACAAGGACATTCTGTAAGTGGCTAGGTTTGCCACAACCGGTTTCTCACATAAACGGTTATATGTTTCCTTAAATGGATTCTATAGTTTAAGGAATACAGAGTTCTATTCCTTACACTATAGCTCCCTCTGCACCAACACCTTAATGAGCTGAAGTGGTCTGGAGTTACATTCAATGATATGAACAGATGCACAAAGTGAGGGGCCACAGTATTTTTCCCTATAAACGTCACAAGTCAGAAGAAAATTCAGCAACACTGACGCTCTCCGATAAGTAGCCGGCCCTGCACTGCATTAGTAAAGCTCAGTGGAGCTAATGCAAGCTTCCAGTTTGAGCTTCTATCTGAAGAAGAGGTGGCCGTAGTCACCAGGCAAACTCCAATGACTACATAAACAGGGCACTCCTGACACCATAACCACTTCATATTCCAATGTAGGTATACCTGCACAAGTTCATTACATTGTATCTACCATATATACAAAGCCCATCCATGGGGAAATACAGCGTTTAGTTAATTGATCTTCTGTTTAAGCCCATCAGGCTATTGCCCACCTCCTAGGCACTGGCATGGATCCATTGTGTTGGTTCTAAGTTGACCAAATTCCCATTGAAATTAAGCACCCCGCCCAGCTTGGAAGTGACCACAGGTGAATCTCTCTCTCTCTCTCTCTCTCTCTCTCTCTCTCTCTCTCTCTCTCTCTCTCTCTCCTCTTTTATTATAAGCTTTATTTAGCACATATTGATTTGCATTGTGAGTATATTCATCCAAGCACTAACACGATCATTTAGTCTTGACACTGTTTTTAACTCCTTTTATTACCTTAATTTTGTATACAGGGAGTGCAGAATTATTAGGCAAGTTGTATTTTTGAGGATTCATTTTATTATTGAACAACAACCATGTTCTCAATGAACCCAAAAAACTCATTAATATCAAAGCTGAATATTTTTGGAAGTAGTTTTTAGTTTGTTTTTAGTTATAGCTATTTTAGGGGGATATCTGTGTGTGCAGGTGACTATTACTGTGCATAATTATTAGGCAACTTAACAAAAAACAAATATATACCCATTTCAATTATTTATTTTTACCAGTGAAACCAATATAACATCTCAACATTCACAAATATACATTTCTGACATTCAAAAACATAACAAAAACAAATCAGTGACCAATATAGCCACCTTTCTTTGCAAGGACACTCAAAAGCCTGCCATCCATGGATTCTGTCAGTGTTTTGATCTGTTCACCATCAACATTGCGTGCAGCAGCAACCACAGCCTCCCAGACACTGTTCAGAGAGGTGTACTGTTTTCCCTCCTTGTAAATCTCACATTTGTTGATGGACAACAGGTTCTCAATGGGGTTCAGATCAGGTGAACAAGGAGGCCATGTCATTAGATTTTCTTCTTTTATACCCTTTCTTGCCAGCCACGCTGTGGAGTACTTGGACGCGTGTGATGGAGCATTGTCCTGCATGAAAATCATGTTTTTTTTTAAGGATGCAGACTTCTTCCTGTACCACTGCTTGAAGAAGGTGTCTTCCAGAAACTGGGAATTGAGCTTGACTCCATCCTCAACCCGAAAAGGCCCCACAAGCTACTCTTTGATGATACCAGCCCAAACCAGTACTCCACCTCCACCTTGCTGGCGTCTGAGTCGGACTGGAGCTCTCTGCCCTTTACCAATCCATCCATCTGGCCCATCAAGACTCACTCTCATTTCATCAGTCCATAAAACCTTAGAAAAATCAGTCTTGAGATATTTCTTGGCCCAGTCTTGACGTTTCAGCTTGTGTGTCTTGTTCAGTGGTGGTCGTCTTTCAGCCTTTCTTACCTTGGCCATGTCTCTGAGTATTGCACACCTTGTGCTTTCGGGCACTCCAGTGATGTTGCAGCTCTGAAATATGGCCAAACTGGTGGCAAGTGGCATCTTGGCAGCTGCACGCTTGACTTTTCTCAGTTTATGGGCAGTTATTTTGCGCCTTGGTTTCTCCACACGCTTCTTGCGACTCTGTTGACTATTTTGAATGAAACGCTTGATTGTTTGATGATCATGCTTCAGAAGCTTTGCAATTTTAAGAGTGCTGCATCCCTCTGCAAGATATCTCACTATTTTTGACTTTTCTGAGCCTGTCAAGTCTTTCTTTTGACCCATTTTGCCAAAGGAAAGGAAGTTGCCTAATAATTATGCACACCTGATATAGGGTGTTGATGTCATTAGACCACACCCCTTCTCATTACAGAGATGCACATCACCTAATATGCTTAATTGGTAGTAGGCTTTCAAACCTATACAGCTTGGAGTAAGACAACATGCATAAAGAGGATGATGTGGTCAAAATACTAATTTGCCTAATAATTCTGCACACAGTGTACTCACAATGCTCTTACAGTAGATTAATGAAATACACTTTAGCTTATTTAGCACTAGAACTATTTAGTTTGTCGTCCACATACGGAATTAGTGTGGGACCCACCGATATTGGGGTACTGTGACGTAGTGGTGGGCTTAACACAATATGGCCATATGGTGGAACTGAATCCCTTTACTTGTTTTCCTAGGTGATTTCAAGTAGCCTGATAAGATTTATACATGTATTTTGATGTGTGCGCTGTAACCAAATCTGTATTATGTATATTGGACATTATGACAGCACTATTCCTGCAGAATGCACCTTCCGGGTGTTCCCCCAATTATTTTTTTGTTTGCTAAGTTGACTCTGTCAGTGCCCAGGATGTTTTTTAACCCCTTAAGGACCGCTGACGGTTCAGGACCGTCAGCGGTAAAACGTGCGTTTGGACCGCTGACGGTCCTGAACCGTCATAACGGTTTTGGGCAACTTACCTGATCGCCGTCGGTCCCACGGCGGCGATCAGCTCTCCTCCCGGTCCAGGGGGACTGCCTGTCTGCCCGGGCAGTCCCCCCTCGGCAGATCAGGACCCCACGGCCATGTGATCACTCGATCACATGACCGCAATAGGGGTCTTTGTATCTGCCTGCAGGGAGACTGTCTGTGCTGACAGGCAGTCTCCCTGCAAGTAAAAAATCATAAAATAAAGTGTAAAAAAAAAGAAATCAGTGTAAAAAAAAAAAAAAATATGTGTATATATATATATGATATATATACATGTATTATATCTATATATACCTATATATAATATATGTATATATATATAATATATATAATGTCACACTAAGTGTATTTTTATATTTATATATACGTATATTAATATAAAAATACACTTATATTTAAATTACACACGAATATATACAATATATATAATAACTATATATATGGTATATATATATTATTATAAAATACAAATAATATGTTAATAAAAATAAATAACAAAAAAATAAAAATAATTTTTAATAATTAAATAAAAATTATATATATATATTCAATTTTATTCTAACAGTATTTTGATATTGATATATATATATTTATATCAAAATACACTTAGAATGTAATGATATATATATCTATGTATAAATAAATAAATAAAAATAATACGAAATATACATATGTCCACATACAAAATTACATTAATAATTTCATAAATATACACGTAGACGTCAAATATATAAATATGTATATATATATTAAAATTCTACGTGCATATTTATGTAATATTTTTACCTAATTAAGTAATTTTAATGATTGCAATTTGAGGGACCTGCCTGCCAACCCAGGCCAAAAGTCCAGATAATTTAATTTGCTAGCACTGTGCTTAACCCTGTAACTTTCTATGACACCCTAAATCCTGTACATGGGGGTACTGTTTTACTCGGGAGACTTCGCTGAACACAAATATTAGTGTTTCAAAACAGTAAAACATATCACAGCGATGATATTGTCAGTGAAAGTGAAGTTTTTTGCATTTTTCACACACAAACAGCTCTTTCACTGAGGATATTATTGCTGTGATATATTTTACTGTTCTGATACACTAATATTTGTGTTCAGCGAAGTCTCCTGAGTATAACAGTACCCCACATGTAGAGGTTTTATAGTGTTTGTGAAAGTTACAGGGTCAAATATAAGGCTTGATTTAACTTTTTTTTTTTTTTATTGAAATTTGTCAGATTGGTTAGGTTGCCTTTGAGAGCGTATGGTAGCCAAGGAATGAGAATTAGCCCCATGATGGCATACCATTTGCAAAAGAAGACAACCCAAGGTATTGCAAATGGGGTATGTTCAGCCTTTTTTAGTAGCCACTTAGTCACAAACACCGGCCAAAGTTAGCGTTTTTTGCATTTTTAACACACAAACAAATATAAATGCTAACTTTGGCCAGTGTTTGTGACTAGGTGGCTATTAAAAAAGACTGGACATACCCCATTTTAAATACCCTGGGTTGTCTACTTTAAAAAATATGTACATGTTAGGTGTGTTTCGGGGATTTATGACAGATAACGGTGTAACAATGTCACTATTGATACATTTAAAATATATATATATTGAAACAGCAATTTCCTACTTGTATTTATAGGCCTATAACTTGCAAAAAAAAGCAATAAAGCATGTAAACACTGGGTGTTTTTAAACTCGGGACAAAATTTTGAATCTATTTAGCAGTTTTTTTCATTAGCTTTTGTAGATAAGTAAAAGATTTTTCAAGTAAAAGTCCAAAAACATGTTTTTTTTTTTATTTTTCACCATATTTTATTATTTTTTTTAAATACAATATATGACATAATATAAATACTGGTATGTAAAGAAAGCCCTTCTTGTCGTGAAAAAAAAATATATAACTTGTATGGGAACCGTAAATGAGAGAGCGGAAAATGACAGCTAAACACAAACACCACAAAAGTGTTAAAACTGCTCTGGTCCTTAACGTACAAACATCGCAAAAACAGGCCGGTCCTGAAGGGGTTAAGGACTTGCATCTCCCATCGTTTTTCTTTCCTAGCCTGGAGTGCCTTTTTTCTAACCTGTATATTTGGAGTATGTTAATGTGTCACAGTAAAGTGTATTTAAACTGCATAGCAACAAATTAGTTTATATAAACATCATCCTTACTCCTTATTCTAAATAAAGAATCCTGCTCACTCGCTATACCTTCAACCACACCCTAAAAATGTCCCTTACTTGCAAATTGTATGAATAGTTCATAAATAGATACAGTCGTGCTGTATTCTGTATAGATAGGAATATACTCTGAATTTTTAGACCAATTACAAAATATGAGAGACAAAAATTAAAAACAAATATTTCAATAGTTTCTTATTAGTAGGAGTGGTGTAATTCAAATTCAGGTAGGCCTTTAGTGCACCATAAAGAAAGGGGCACCCCTTCGATGCTCAAGTCGCCTTCAGATAAACCTTCACAAATAAGGGTGTAATTAAAACGTCCTCGGCAAACTCACCGGAATCCAGCACAGGTGGGTGCTTCTGGATGCAGCTTCCCAGACCTCAATGTAACCACCCACATTTAAATGAAAATTAGTCATAAAAAGCAAGCACACTGTAGCTCCGGTGTAAAACCACTTAACCAAGCCCTTTTATTCTATAGACATAGGATACAAAAAGTAAAGGGGATTGGTAAAGCTTACAGTGTTTTTGTGTGTTTAGTTACTATATTCTAATATGCTGTCTGACCACTACACAGAGTATTATAGAATCATTCCCTTCAGGCTTTTTGCAGTAAACACAATCTTTTTAGAGAAAATGCAGTGTTTTTAAATTACAGCCTAGTGATAACTTCACTGGCCACTCCTCTGCATGGAGACACTGAACTTTCCTTATAGGACTGCATTGATGTAATATATCTATATGAGGAGATGCTGATTGGCCAGGGCTGTGTTTGGCTTGTACTGGCTCTGCCCCTGATCTGCCTCGTTGTCAGTCTCAGCCAATCCAATGCTTTCCTGTTGGAAAGTATTGTGATTGGCTCAGATCATCACTTTTGATGATGTCAGCCAAGGGGGCAGATTAGGGGCAGAACCAGCAGCAGCAGACTGGAATAAAGATAATATTTTACAATATTTATGGGGCCCAGAATGGCTGGATGGTATATTTAATAATATAGGGTCAGGAAGTTTGTGTTCCCGACCCTATAGTGTTCCTTTAACTTGATGGAGTAGACTCCCTCTAGGTTTTCAGAAATGTCCTTATTGGTAAATACAGTTTGTCATAAGCAAGATGGACTTTCTGAAAAATATAAAAGCAGTACAAAACAATAGTGCAATGCAGTAGGTGTCGTTAATGGTCATTAAAAAAAGGAAATTTGACTTTATAGTGACTGACTGACAGTGCAATTTATAATGCTTTAAAAATAATACACATTTGTAAATTACAAATAGATTTCTATCGTTTTTTTATTAGCCTTCACATCAATGTAGAAACTACAAACGCGGGCACCCAGTGCCACCTTCAGCCCATATTCTATGGTGACGTGCCGCAAACAGTATATATATATATATTGTATGTAGCCTTTGACAAATTAAAATTGCCTACAAAGACATTGCTTCACAGGGTCGTAATGAATATAGTGAAGAAATTAGAAAAAAGAGAACTGCCAGGAGAGAGCGAGAAATAATAACTGTCTCGCTGGTAGAGTGACAAATATCAACCAATTCGGCTAGGTATTTCTAAAAAGAAAACGTAACTTTTAATATAGCGATTAAGAGGTGAAATAAGTCACCACGACAAAAATAAAAGAAAATTCAAACAGAAATAATAATGTTCATATTTACAAAACAATTATCCTGAGTGTAGATATGCCTGTATATAAAAATCTGGTAGTTCTTCCCAAATATAGGGATTATGAATAGAGAGTAAGGTAGTATAGGCTGTAGCTTTGTCAGTTAAGGATAATAAAAAGACCATCTGTAGCAGACCAGCGGTATAAGGAGAATACAAAAAATCTGAATCTAAACTCCGACAAAGGGATAAGGGGACGTCTCCCTCACTTCTGGGAAAAAAAAAGTAGAACATAACAATGTGCTGTGCTGCAATAGGAATCCGAAGATATCAGAAAATGCTAGTAACACAGGCTTAATGGTCTTGCTTGAGATAGTGCAACTAAAAAAGTCCAGCAGGGTAGTGGGAACAAAAAAGAAACATTGTATTAGCTAATAGTCACTGCCAAACAATGCAGTCAATACATGTCTGTAGCACATGGATGTCAAACTCGGCCAAGATATTCATTGCTCCGGTCACCTGGAGGCGGGCAGAGATGAATTGAAGCAGGCGGAAGCGGTCCAGAGGCTGGCAGGCGGTCCAGGAGCAAATGGAGGCAGTCCAGGAACGAATGGAAATGGGCGGAGGCGGTCCAGGAGCGAATGGAGGCGGTCCAGGAGCGAATGGAGGCGGACAGAGGTGCGCAACGTCACGTCCTGATGTGACGTCTACAGGCTCCACCTTCAAGGCGTTTCGGCTGTGTCACATGCTGCGGACGGCGCCAGTGGGGTACACTATAGTCACCAGAACAACTACAGCTTAATGTAGTTGTTCTGATGAGTATAATCGCTCTCTTCAGGCATTTTCATGTAAACACTGCCTTTTACATTGCCCCTAGGGGCACCTCCAAGTGGCCACTCCTTAGATGGCCACTGGAGGGGCTTCCTGGCTCAGGGCTGCACAAAATTTGGACATTTCCACTCTAGGGGTGTACTCACTTTTGTTGCCAACGGTTTAGACATTAATGGCTGTGTGTTGTTATTTTGCGAGGACAGAAAATTTACACTGTCATACAGACTGTACACTTACTACTTTACATTGTAGCAGAGTGTCATTTCTTCAATGTTGTCACATGAAAAGATATAATAAAATATTTACAGAAAGGTGAGGGGTGTACTCCCTTTTGTGAGATACTGTGTATATATATATATATATATATATATATATATGTGTGTGTGTGTGTGTATATATATATATATATATATGCACACAAAATAAAACCCATTAGACTACTAGTATTATTTTTACTACCATATTTATCAAAGTCTCCTTCATATTTGATCAGTTCGTAATACGAGACTTTTAAGACTGCTTTTGGTTACATAGGCTGAAAAGAGACAGGTGTCCATCAAGTTCTGTGTGGCAAACCTAGCCACTTCTGGACTATATGTATTGCAGGTTGTCCATAGGCTGAATGTATACTGTATGTCCTTACCTGTATAAGTGCTATGTTATGGCCGTTCGCATGCTGGCAGCCGTACGCTGCCAGCATACAAAGCATTCGTTCGACGAAACACGGCTATCCCAGCCGTTCGCCGTACGAATGCGGGCTCCCCAGGTAGACCACACATTCACAAGTCGTGTGGCACCAATTAACCGATTGCAACAATGTTGCAATCGGTAATTAAGGGCTCTCCTAGGTGGCCGCCGTCCTGCTACCGACCATGCGGCGGTCGGCCATCTTGGATCCTTTGTCTCTGCAGCGGTGTTCGGTCGTCGAGAGCCTGGAACTGAAAACGGCTACTCGATGATCCGAACACCGCTGGACTTCTAGAGCGTTCGGGAGTTCCGCGTTCGGCACATTCGGTTCCCCATAGATGTTCGGTACTTTTAAACCGAACTCAAGGTTTTAATGTATTTTGTGCGGCGTTCGGTTAGAGTAGCTGGGATCAGAGCGGTATTCTCACTAAATGTGCCCGCCGACCCCAGCTATCTACCGAACGGTCATTCGTCTAAAAGCGAGCAAAAATGTATAAAATATGGATTTCTGTATAAATTGTCGGTTTTGCTCCACGAGGGGATAATCCACTTAATCGTCCATTTTAGTGGGAGTATCCCTCTCGTGTAGCAATGCCTGTTGGGATAATTACAATGCCTGATGGGAGAAATCCCCTGTAACAGCTGTAAGGAAACCCCTTGCAAGGGGAACTGCATAAATATGGAAGTCTGTGAATAAAGCAAGTTAGTTGACTCCCAAACTGTGTTTCGTCCGGTTATTGGGAGGATGGGGAATATTGCCGTGCTTTCTGTCTTGACTGTGGATTTCCTGAGGATACCAACGGATATCGTGGACTAATATACTGCGTTCCGTTACAATTGGTGGCAAGCGACGGGATCCGAACCTTACAGCCGAAAAACGGAGTTCGTGTAACTGGAACTACCGAACGAGGAAAGCAAAGGCAATTCGTATGGAGATTGACTATACCATACTGAAGCGACAGACGTTAAAGGAACTACTGGAAGCCAGAGGGAAAGTAGCCAGCAGCAAAAACAAGGCGACAATCATTGCCGAGCTGATGGAGGGAGACCAAGCCCGCAGCGCTACACCCCCGGTAGTTATGGAGGAAACGCTCTATGAAAGAGAAATGAGGACCAGGCTAGCGTTTTTGCCACAACCGATATCAGATGCCATGTTAAATATGGTAATGGCAAATGTGCAGGAATATGTTATGGCACACAGCCCGCAACACACCCTGGCTCGAACCGAGTCAAACCCAGGGTCCCTCTACAACCCAGTAAAGCCCAAGATCCCGTACCAGGCCTTCAGGGCTTTTTGCGAGGAAAAGGACGAGATAGACGGGTACTTGCAGGACTTTGAAAGACTGTGTGATCTGCATGAGCTAGAACGGTCCGTATGGGTACAACTGCTAGCAAGCAAACTAGCAGGTCGAGCAGCCGAAGCGTACCGTGCTGTACCCAGTGAGGACAGCAAAGATTATGCCAAAGTAAAGCGTGCAATCTTGGAGAGGTATGCCATTACCCCAGAGGCATACCGGCGCAAGTTCCGACACTTACGCAAACCAGAGCGAGATTCGCACGCAGAATGGGCACACAAATTGGATCAAGCCTCCCAAGGGTGGATCCAGGCCAGCAACGCCACCACCATGGAGGAATTACGCCAGCTGATGTTGCTGGAACATTTTTTTAATGGATTATCCCCGGAGACGCAAGAATGGGTACGGGATCGGAAACCCCTTACCCTAACGGAAGCGGCTAGATTGGCCGATCAACATTTTGATGCCCGGAGACCCCAGGGACCCGTAGCCAAAAGCTACTCCCGACCCCCAGGACTACCTAGCGCTACAACCCCCCTAGCGCCCACCGCTGCCCCGTTCCGTCCCTCCCAAGGACAGATACCGCCACCGTCCAGATACAACGGGCGGGCCAACATCCAATGCCATTCCTGCAAACAATGGGGGCATATGGCCCGAGAGTGCACCCAGAATCGCAGCAGGCCCACCTGGAATCAGGGCCGTCCAAACCCCGCACCCAGGGCGGCTGCTCACCATTACCAGAGGGACCCCGCCACTCAGGATTTATGGAGTGTGCAGGCGGAGGAACCTCTGGGCATATTGCACGAAGTCATGTCGGTCCGAGCCACTGATAACCGGCAACATCACCGACAACTGGTAACTCTTGAGGGAACCGAAGTGCAGGGTCTGCGAGATTCGGGAGCTACCTTAACCCTGGTAGCCCCCCATTTGGTTTCGGAGGGCACGCATACCGGCGGATCTGTGGCCGTTCGGGTAGCCGGGGGAGCTGTATACCGACTACCCACGGCGAAAGTACATTTGAACTGGGGTGCGGGAGAGGGGACAGTAGAAGTGGGACTAATGCAGAACTTACCAGCAGATGTTGTGTTAGGGAATGATTTGGGTCAGATGACCTCTGCCTTTGTTCCACAGGCACCCTACCAGGAAGCCCATCCAGTAACCACACGGCAACAGGCACGCACCACGGCTACACCGATACACTCTGAGGCTCAGGTAAGAGACCACGACCCTTCCCCGACTTCCATATCCTGGGATACCCCGACTACCTTTATTACCGAAGTACAGACCGATCCCACTCTACAAGTCTATAGGGACCGGGCACAAGCTGTCCAGGCCGGGCTAGAGGGGGAGCATTACACGTGGGAGAAAGAATTACTATACCGTATCACGGCCAAAGACGTGGGGGGGTCCGTCACTTTGACGAACAAACAACTAGTGGTACCCCGGAAGTATAGGCAGGAGCTGCTCAGAATTGCTCACGATATCCCCTTATCAGGACACCTAGGGATGACCGGTACCGCCTAACGCACGCGTTTTTCTGGCCCGGAATCTCACAGGATGTGCGACAATATTGCACGTCCTGCGACGTCTGCCAGAGAGTAGGGAAACGAGGGGATCGCCACAAGGCCAAGTTATGCCCCCTTCCCATTATCGCCGAACCCTTCAGCAGGGTCGCAGTAGATATAATAGGGCCCCTGCCGAAACCCAGTCCTTCTGGGAAGAAATACATTTTAACTGTGGTGGACTACGCCACCCGATATCCCGAAGCGGTAGCCCTCTCTAACATTCACGCTGAAACCGTGGCGGAAGCTCTAATAAAAATATTCTCCCGAGTAGGGTTCCCCCAGGAGATAATATCTGACCGGGGCACCCAATTCACTGCTGAGGTTACCCAACAGATGTGGAAAGTGTGTGGCATTAAGCCCATAGTCAATTCAGCCTACCACCCCCAGTCCAATGGACTATGTGAACGCTTCAATGGGACGCTGAAGCAGATGCTTCGGACGTCCGGGGAAACCCACAAAGACTGGGAGAGATTTCTACCTCACCTGCTCTTTGCGTATAGAGAGGTTCCCCAAGAATCGACCGGGTTCTCCCCATTCGAACTACTGTTCGGGAGAAGAGTACGGGGACCTTTAAACTTAATTCGGGAGCACTGGGAGGGGGAGAGTATCGCTAGCGAAACCCCTATAGTATCGTATGTACTGGAGTTCCGAGACCGACTGGAGGCGCTAACCCAGGCCGTACACACCAACCTCCAGGCGGCCCAACAACGTCAGCGGCGATGGTACGATAGGGGAGCCAGAGACCGCAGCTTTCAAGTGGGGCAGAAGGTTTTAATTTTAAAACCTGTCCGCACAGATAAGCTGCAGGCCATCTGGCAAGGCCCATACCAGGTAGTGGAGCAGCGATGCGACACTACCTATGTGATTGGCCCCTGCTCCGGGGTAGGGAAGAGACGCATGCTTCACGTCAACCTGCTCAAACCCTACCACGAGCGGATAGAGGATGTGACGGCAATCTGTGCCTCAGCCATGGAAGATCAGGAGAACTTACCACTACCTGATCTGCTAGAACAGGAAGAGCCGGTAGAGCCCTCCCGGGGGGTTCAACTGGGGGAGCGGCTAAGCCCTCGCGAGCGTGCCCAGATACAGGCGCTGATCGTAGCTAAAGGGGCTACGTTCTCTAATTTACCTGGGTACACTCCGCTGGCCACCCACCGAGTTGAAACCCCGGGACAGCTACCTATGCGGCAGGCACCATATAGGGTCCCGGAATCAGTCCGGACTCATATGAAGGCCGAGCTGGATGAAATGCTGCAGTTAGGGGTTATCGAACCCTCAGATAGCCCCTGGGCATCACCGGTAGTCCTGGTGCCTAAAAAGGACGGCACGACCCGATTCTGCGTTGACTACCGGAGGCTGAATGACAAGACCGTGTCTGACGCCTACCCGATGCCCCGTATAGACGAGCTGCTAGATAAAATGGCACGGGGCCAGTATCTCACTACAATTGACTTATGTAAGGGATACTGGCAGATTCCTTTAGCCGATGATGCCATCCCCAAGTCGGCGTTTGTCACCCCGTTTGGCCTGTACCAGTTCAAGGTCATGCCCTTCGGGATGAAAAACGCTCCGGCTACTTTTCAGCGGATGGTAGATCGACTACTGGACGGCTTCCAGGACTATGCCTGTGCCTACCTGGACGACATAGCCATCTTCAGCCAGACTTGGGAAGATCACCTCCAACATATAGGGGCGATCCTAGATCGTATTGGGGGAGCGGGGTTAACGCTGAAACCGAGTAAGTGCCACATAGGGATGGCCGAGGTGCAGTATCTAGGACACTGAGTAGGGTGTGGGCAGCAGAGACCCGAGCCAGCCAAAATTGAGGCCGTGGCCAAGTGGCCTACCCCCAGGACCAAAACCCAGGTGCTAGCGTTTCTAGGGACTGCAGGGTATTATAGAAAATTTGTACCCGACTACAGTACCCTGGCCAAACCCCTGACGGACCTGACCAAAAAGAACCTTCCCCGACTGGTTGTCTGGGCCCCAGAGTGTGAGCAGGCATTCCAACAGCTCAAGACCGCACTAACTAATGCTCCCGTGTTAACTGCTCCTGATCCAACTAAAAGATTTCTTGTCCACACAGACGCTTCAATGTTTGGATTGGGGGCAGTGCTGAGTCAAGTGGGAGCCGATGGCGGAGAACATCCCGTAGCCTACTTAAGCCGCAAGTTGTTACCCCGTGAAGTGAGCTACGCCGCTATTGAGAAGGAATGCCTGGCCGTGGTGTGGGCCCTTAAAAAGTTACAGCCGTATTTGTATGGACAACCTTTTTCCTTACTCACAGATCACAACCCGTTGGTGTGGCTAAACCGTGTATCTGGGGACAACGCCCGGCTGTTGCGCTGGAGTTTGGCGCTGCAGCCCTTTGACTTTACCATCCACTACCGGCCAGGAAAACAAAACGGTAACGCTGACGGGTTATCCAGACAGACTGAACTAGAGAAGTGATCTGTGAGTACTCCCCCGGACATCCCCAAGCCGATCCGTTGGGATCAGACTGTGTATGCCGGCTTGGTTCTGGGGGAGCATTGTGGCAAACCTAGCCACTTCTGGACTATATGTATTGCAGGTTGTCCATAGGCTGAATGTATACTGTATGTCCTTACCTGTATAAGTGCTATGTTATGGCCGTTCGCATGCTGGCAGCCGTACGCTGCCAGCATACAAAGCATTCGTTCGACGAAACACGGCTATCCCAGCCGTTCGCCGTACGAATGCGGGCTCCCCAGGTAGACCACACATTCACAAGTCGTGTGGCACCAATTAACCGATTGCAACAATGTTGCAATCGGTAATTAAGGGCTCTCCTAGGTGGCCGCCGTCCTGCTACCGACCATGCGGCGGTCGGCCATCTTGGATCCTTTGTCTCTGCAGCGGTGTTCGGTCGTCGAGAGCCTGGAACTGAAAACGGCTACTCGATGATCCGAACACCGCTGGACTTCTAGAGCGTTCGGGAGTTCCGCGTTCGGCACATTCGGTTCCCCATAGATGTTCGGTACTTTTAAACCGAACTCAAGGTTTTAATGTATTTTGTGCGGCGTTCGGTTAGAGTAGCTGGGATCAGAGCGGTATTCTCACTAAATGTGCCCGCCGACCCCAGCTATCTACCGAACGGTCATTCGTCTAAAAGCGAGCAAAAATGTATAAAATATGGATTTCTGTATAAATTGTCGGTTTTGCTCCACGAGGGGATAATCCACTTAATCGTCCATTTTAGTGGGAGTATCCCTCTCGTGTAGCAATGCCTGTTGGGATAATTACAATGCCTGATGGGAGAAATCCCCTGTAACAGCTGTAAGGAAACCCCTTGCAAGGGGAACTGCATAAATATGGAAGTCTGTGAATAAAGCAAGTTAGTTGACTCCCAAACTGTGTTTCGTCCGGTTATTGGGAGGATGGGGAATATTGCCGTGCTTTCTGTCTTGACTGTGGATTTCCTGAGGATACCAACGGATATCGTGGACTAATATACTGCGTTCCGTTACATTCTGCCTTCCTCATATTTGTTTTTTTGCTGTTTAAAAGAAGGCAAAAAAACCCAGTTTAAAGCATTTCAAATTTTGCAACAAACTAGGAAAGAAATTCCATCTTGATCCCAGAATGGCAGTCAGATTTATCCTTGGATCAAGAAGCTATTACCCTACATTGAAAATTATATCCTTGAATATTCTGTTTTTTCAAGTATGCATCTAGTTGCTGTTTAAACATCTTTACGGACTCTGACAAAACTACCTCTTCAGGCTGAAAATTCCACATCCTGATTGTTCTTACGGTACAAAACCCTTTCATTTGCCTTAGACTAAATCTTATTTCTTCCAGTCTAAACGCATGGCCTCGTGTCCTATGTAAAGTCCTGTATGTGAATAGATTTTTTTTCACACAATGGTTTGTATTGGCCCCGGATATATTTGTATAATGTTATCATATTCCCTTTGAAGCGACATTTTTCTAAACTAAAGAGGTTTAAATTTGTTAACCTTTCTTCATAGCTAAAATGTTCCATTCCTTTTATTAATTTTGTAGCCCGCCTCTGCACTCTTTCTAGTGCCATAATATCCTTCTCTGGAACAGTTTTATTTTTATTTTTTTATTTTTTTTTCATGTCTTTGAGATCATGTTTAGTTCAGGCAAGCACTCTCACACTTTAGAAAACGCTGAGCACTCTCTACTCGGCAATGGGCGTTTAATGTAATTAGCAGGCAAATCTCTGCGCTCAGACCTTTCTTCAACTTGATAAGGCTCATTAAATTTGAAAATAAGTTGCGCTCATCTCCACCAGTTCTAATTCTTGATTTTAAAAGCCTGCTGAAAAAATCTATGTATGTATTCTGCTGAGCCAAGCAGTTATTTGACCAAGTGAAAGTCAATCCTGCAGTTGCCTTGGAAGCACGCAGTATATTTTCCTATATGAATTTCAAATAGCTGAAACTCCTGGTACTTTGTTTATTTGTGAGTCAATTTGACTAACAAATGATTAGATCTCTAGCTTTGTAAATCTATTTCTATTTTCTATCAATCGACACCTATGTCCCTTGGCTCTGTATGCAAATAACAAATGATTTATGCTCATACATTTCTTCCCCATCCTCCCTGGCAAACATTTATTTTAGTTTCTAACTCATCGTCATTTTATTCTTATTTGTTAGCAGTATTTTTTTAACAACATTTCTTCTTCTTTTTTTTTTTTTCTTTGTGGGTCTGCTTGTTGACCTAAGACTCAGATGGTAATAGCGAACAGTTATTCTGTTATTGTATTCTGACAATATCCCTTTGATTTCTAATTCTGGGCCTGAAAAGGTGCATTTACACCTTTTCTGTACAGTGTGTGAAGAGTGTGCAATCTTCGTTTCCATTTTACAAAAAAATTAGCATTCAATTAAAGTTATACAACCTTATTACACCATCCTCTGGCTGTCAATCACACAACCGGTCCTGTTACTTCCTGGTTTGTTTAGATCAGTGGAGCTAAACTAAGGAAGCAGCAATTGCCCAGAGAACCTGCCTTGCAAAGATTTACCCATTGAGCTGATTTCAGATTCTATTGACATCTGCACTTTTTGTAAAATGAAAACCACCGTTCACATTCTTAAAATATAAAGGACTTCAGCAAACTGGAGTGCTTTAGAGGTTTAGAATGTACCTTGCACCCTCCCAGAGTAATTCATCAACCTGTTCTAGTACAGTTTGACAACTTACCTGGGTCCCTGTGTGCCTGCAGAAGTAGCACATGTGTTCACTGAGCTAAGCAGGTCCAATCTAGGATCACACTCATTGGTTGAGAGCTCTCAACCAATGAATATGTCACTGCTTAGCTCGCTGAAGCCAGCAGTTTGACAAATTACTCTGTGAGAGAATCCGGGCACTTCTGGCACCATAACCACTGCTGACTGCAGTTTGGAATGTCCTTTCAAAATACACATAAATTTAAGTAAATGATATGCTTCTCTGATACAATTATTATGCAGTTCTGGCACTAAGGCTCATTTAACTTTTTGAAATGCATTATGAGTTTTATCTGTGTCCCATGGATAAATCACTCTGTTTATTATTTTTAAACAATTAATATGATTTTTAATCATATTTATTGCTGTAGATTTTGTTTTAACCTCCCCAGAGCCTTCTGTGTTGGAATTAGAGATGTAAGAGAACCTGAATGTATAAAATGTTAAGTATTTCAGAGTTAAACACTCTCTCTGCTCTGTCTGATTTTCTTTTCTGCAACCACATTGCTGGTTAATATGGATTTATATCACACTTGCAGCAGACCATATAGTGCTCCAGTGCCTGGAAGTTATTTGGCAGAATTCATTTTCCTGCTTTCTAGTACATCCAATAACTTATTTTTTTTTAAGTTTTGTAAAGAAAAATATATTTTGTTTAAATAGCAAACATTCATTGTGTCCTGTTGGATGTCTAATGCACAATGTTCCAACCACAGCTTCTTTTAGTATTCTCGAAGTGCTTTTAGCGGGTTTTCCTGGATATGTCTGAACTCTGCTCACAATTTTATTTTTATTTTTTAACTCTGTTTACGAGGAAACGAACAGGAAGAAAATGAGAAATTGAGCCGAAAGAACCAGGGGCTTTCATGTAGTCTTGTGAGATGCTTGGCATACTGAAATGGAGGCTTCTATGCGTAGGCAGTGAAATCAGGCCAGGAGTGAACTGTCATGATATTAGGGACTACTTTAATATGTATTTAAAAGTGATCGTACAACTCCATGACTTGACACCAAACCCATCCCTGAGTCCAGGCAATTTTGGCTTTTTACGTCGACATGAGCAAATTTTTTTACTTTTTTTTTTTTTTTTTAATTTCGCTACATTGACCTTAAATTGTAAGTTTCCTTATCTGTTAAACACAATTCTTAGTTTAATGCTTGACCCAGAGCTTGGTATAGTCATTTGTGGGAGGAATTGCTAACTGTGAATAACGATAAGCAGCTGATCATTATGTTTAAGATTGACATATAGATTTGTCAATCGCTTGCTGTTTGGCTACTAGTAACATCGTTAACCCCACATGCCCACAGCTTTACCCTCTTATAATTGCTAGCTCTATCATATCCCTGGGTTTCATCTCTAATATGCCTTTTTTACCCGCCTTATTTGTGGGTGGTTGTGGAGGGCTATATATTCAGGTAGAGAAGTACTTACTACCCAAACCCAATATGATGCAGTTGCTGCAGGATAAAAAGAGGATGGTGTTTGTTTCCAATAAGTCTAATGTTCAGGCTGCCAACGTTCCAAGCAGAATCGGTTTCATAGATTTGCCCATGGTATAACTGAAATCAGAACTAGAAATATAGTTAATGTTTTGCTTTTTTGTTAACGCTTCTTATTTCTTAATTTTTTCAAAACTGATCAAATTAAAAAACAAAACAAAAAAAAAAACCATAAAACCCAAACTTTACTAAAAAAGACTTCTAACCGTTATCTCTAAACATGAACTTTTACAGTGTCTGCAGCTTAGAGACTTTGGCATCATCTAATCAATAATAACTAGACATGAATATTTGAATATCAAGATTGCAAAATCAAGACATGTATTTTAATCAGTTGTTTCAATTAGTGTTTTTATATTTATTTAAACATGTGTATATACATATTTCATTTTTGTTTTTGTTTTTTTCCTCTACATAAGACTAATATAAAAATAAATGCAACTGCTATATTCATATTGTTCAGAGGTAAGGAGGGACGTCGGACGTAGTCGCATGTGGAGTGCGTATGAGCAAGGGTCAAATGACCTTGGGTTGCTATTCATAGATTAACTTTTGCAACCTATGTAAAAGATAATGTGGAAGCATAGTCTAGCCACACCAGAGTGGCAGAAAGGAGAGTATTGTATTTATTTACATTAATTCTGCTACTGGTCTCTAGAACTTCCTAGCATAGAGTTAAATGGAGGGCTGCGTTTTATCATTAATAAAGGCTGGTGGTTGAGTGCCCTCTGCAGGGCTTGTGAACCTAATGTGACATCGGAGCATGCTTCAGCCTTTAAGCAGTCAGCCATACAATTTATATAAAAGCATATTGCACTGTGAAAGGTTTGGCAAATCAGACCGTTTCCTATACTGGAAAGTAAATATGTTGTTACTGCATTAAAATTATTTTTCAAAGAATGATGAGATAATATGAATAAAGAATACGGCGATAAAATATTGCAAACTATATTCGAATTGTTATTAATTTATGGCTAAATATTTTTTAGGGTTTTGAAGGAGGAATACTTTATTCGGTTAAGAAAATGTTGTGATAGCCCCTGTAGCAATATCCATTTCAGTTTCTGTTCCGGTATATTTAAATTTATACATGCTAACTGCAAAAATAAGGCAAAAAGTCCCCGAGACAGAGGGGAGTAAGCTTTGTTTGGTCACAGGGAAAACGCCTTTTGAAAACCTGACCCCATGCTTTGAACTTGGGTGTCAAGATTCAAGAAGTACAGGAACCAATTTTTTCCCCCTCTCTTTCTCGAAATGCCATTTCCCTCTTTGCAATTCGATTTGACATGGTTATTTTGATTATAAGCATCAAAAGCAGGTTTCTGGGCCTTCTGCCAGATTTAAGTCTCTCTCTCTCAAAAAAAGAATTAAATAAAATAAAAATCCTCCAATAACGTTATTGCTGCATAGTAACTACGCAATTTAAAATAAATGAATAAAGGAACTTTGATGAAACATTTTTACACAGCCATTAAAATCTCACCTCCTTTACCTCTTTTATTGAGCACATAAAGTCCTTTCCTCTTGTTTCACTAGAGGTTCTGATGACCCCTTTTTCTTATCAGCAGCATGCTGTTCCCATGTTTATCAGACATAAATCTCCCCTCCTGCCCATATAGTAGAGGAATGGGGGGACCATTTACTAGGTCACCAGTGGTTTTCAATACTCCTCGGGTATCCGTGCTCATTTATGTCCTGGGGTCCACCAGCATGGAAAATAAATGAGAGCTGTTGAGAGTGATGGGGAGCTCTCGTTCTGTATGTTTCATTTTGAGGTTCTTTGTCATAAATGAAAAAAGACCTTAAATGGTCTTCATTATAAAAGATTCATTCTGGAATGTACAGAGTCCCAACATGCAAATCCAGAAGAGTAAAGGAAAAGGCACAGCATTACAGGTACTTGGCAGGGCTTACAGAATGGTCACATAATAAGCCGGGGTAACGAGAAAAGGAGAGAACAGGCCGTGGTCAAAATAGGCATAACATCCTAGAACAGCGATGCCAGGAAGATGCCGTGTTGCGTAATTTTTGCTACATAAACATTTTGTGTCATTCTTGACATTGAAACGACGCACAGCATCGGTGCTGGAGATGTTGGTTAGACTAGGAATACCTTGTGTCATTATTCATGCCTTGAAGGTGCAAGGCGACATTTCCATGCCAATATTGATGCATGAATGGTATGCCGTGTCGTTAGGATTTAGGAAGTCTTGTGTAAATATTAACGCAGGAGTGGTGCATGTGATTGTTAACCAGGGACGAAGATGCAGGTGGGAAGTGGGTATCTTGAAACACACTTCATTCTGTGCATCCAGATACTCTGTTTTGTCATAATGGTTTTGTCCAAATACTAGGCGTCCAGTTGGGTTCATTTGCGAACATGCTGTTTGAATAAACTGCTTATCGGCAAGCTTAGTAGTGTTGTTCACGGACCATTGTTAAATACCACTTCAGTTTAATTATTTCACATTTTACATATAGCTGTGCAAGCAGACAGGATCATTTCAGATTTCCCCCTCCATCCTTTGTGTGATTTATAACACGTCTCCACTTGGTATCCCTGTAGGTGTAATTCATTGTACACTGTGGGATAGATAGTTAAAAGATTAAAGAGGAACTTGCTATGTTTTCCTATGGTTAATTGTGCCTATATTTCATAGAAACACAATAGTTAGACAGCTTGATCTTTTGCTCATAAGCGAGTGGTTAAAACGTATTGGGTGGCCTACAATGAGCTGTTTTCCCCTTACCTTTGTGGCATTGTCATGTGATGCTAGGAATGGCCATGAGATTATTCAATATGCATTGTAGTTTAATTAGAAACCGGTTCAAAATGGGATGAGAAATATTGAGCTACTTCCTAGTCCCCGCAGCAAATTATGCAAATTCAGATGTGAGTATGTGTTTGGAGCATCCCTTTAACAGCCTTTTCCAAACGCCTTGAACATGCTACTTATTAGCAATGCTGCTGCGTCTATGTATTTTCATTATGGAGAGATATAAATGCGGGACAGGTGATTGGGCGGTGTAGAAGAGTGACGTGTGTTGATGGCATAAACAGGAGCAGGATGAGAGGAGATATTTCAAGTCAAAATGGAAATCCATCACTTGGGAAGGCTATAGGACAGCCCATGCATAGAGGGGTTTTAAAGCTCACTCCCATGAGGGGCTGAATGCCCTGAGTTTACTTTGTGCAAAGTGAGTGTGTCTAATGATGTACTCAAGCTTGCTCTTATTTGGGTGCCAGAAAACAAGAGGACATGGTGGAAAAGGAGCCCTAAATCAGTTCTATGGGGATGTATGTAAATCTCGGCATTTATACATGATTTTATCATTCTTCTGATTCTTCTTACATATACTGGCAACCCAAAACCTTATATGTTTTTTTTCTATCCAAGTTTCAAGGACCTGCAAATAACAAAACACACAGTGATATGCGTCTAAGCTGCTGTAAATGTGTTTCTAATTTAGTTTAACATAAATTCACTCGGATATATCCGTATGCAGTTATAATGAGGTCACAAAGTACAAGTACCCCTGTACCTTTGGAATATTGGCGAGCATAGCATTTTTTATGAATTCCTCTCTTTATTTTCAGTCACCTAAGATTCTAGGTATTATTAATTATACTTGACCAAACCGTAGAATTTACTGCTGGAATGTCACACAACGATCCCTCCAGCTCCGTAGAGCAGATTGCCGCAGTAACAGAGTGGGAGTGGTTGTTTGCTTTGTACTGCCTGCATTGTCTGTAAAAATAAATGCGGATTTGTTCTGTGGGATTTAAATATGGCCGTGGTGAAATCACACATAATTGATTTTTTTCCCCGTGTTTTTAAAGACATTTTTTTTTTTTCATATTTCACAGGGTCATCATATTTCTTCCGTCACAATTCCAAAGGTGGAAGAAGCTTTGTATAAGTACCATCCTATTCAGATTGAGACACACGGACCAGCAGTTCCACCAATAGAAACGCTAAGCAGACAGGGGTAAGTGAAGTTTTGTATTTGAACATGCAAGGTCATTTCAAGGTATTTTTCAAGTTGTAGTTTATCCTACCTTCTTTGTTAAAGTGATGTGTAACATTTTGCTATGAAACACTGCACATACGGAGTCTGCCAGAGGTGTAACCTCACTTCCGGGAAAATCATTGGGGCTGTCATTAGCCAACTCAGGACACGAGTCCCAGACTCGCTAGTTTCAGTTCTCTACTCTACATCTACTGGATGTCTGTCGTCTGCACACATAGAGTGAGATGATAAAATTACTGAGATTTCTCAGCCAGTCTGGGCGCTTGCATTTATTGGAGCTGCCATATAGAGCGTATATCATCTGAGTCCGTATCGGCTTGAGATTGGTATTTCCACACTGATCAATGAGCTTTCAGACTTTCAGGCTGTGGAGCTTCATTTATGATTTCACATGAACAAAACTAGTTGCCTCTGTACCTTTAAAAAGTCAATGAAGTACCCCGTAAAACCATTCGTTGCAGCAGTGTTTGAAAATTGCTTCTTTTTGGAGCCATAGACTGAGCACGGAGTTGGGAATAGGAAATCTCCTTGCATCATAACCTATAAAAGGAACATACGTTGTTGTTTTTTTACATTTTAAAATATTGCAAATACACAAAGAAAACAATAATAAATTGATCAAATAAAGGGATACAAACAAAATGAAAAATCTTGACCAGAGATGGTCCTGCTAGGGCTGTTTATAAGCTTACAACATAATAATTAACAAATATTAATTAACTAAAGACTAAAATACCAACCTAAAAGATCATTCAATAAGTATAACAGGAAATAATGAGTTGTGGATAAATTCTTAGTGAGCCAAATTGCTCGGTTGCTTAGTCTAACAACTAAAGTTCCTGTACAACCCCAGATTTCCCAGCTTCGATCATCCTCAGTGTTTCCGCATTCTCAAGTTAATAAAATGAAAACCAGTAAGCTGAGTAATACTAGCATCTGTACATTAGCTGCTGATTTGTTTAAAATCCAAGCATTTTTTTGATGATCTATATTATTTTGTCTAAAAAACAAAATTAAACCTTATGATCTTAAAGGAACACTATAGGGTCAGGAACACAAACATGTATTCCTGACCCTATAGTTTTAATAGCACCATTTAAGTGGCTTGCCCACCCCTTAAATGGTAATAAAACATACCTATATTTCCAGTGCCACGGGGGTCTGCCGGTCCTGGCCCCACCCCCAATCTGCCTCCTTGCTGACATAATCACAATTTATTATTTTAGAAAATCCACTGGGGAAAGCATTGGATTGGCTGAAATGGGCAAAGGGACAGGTGCGGGGCCAAACGCTGGTTTGGCCAGTCAGCACCCCCTCATAGAGAAGCATTTAATCAATGCATCTCTGTGAGAAAATTCAGTGTCTCCATGCAGAGCTGTGTGTTTGCTGTCTTACAAGCCATGAACTACATTGAAATTAATGATATAGTTATTGAGCTGCTATTTCTCAGAACCTAGAAAAAAAATCCTTTGATTACATTTATACCTTTTTTTGTACAAAGGACACTTGACCCAGTCATAGTATCAAAAGTATTAACACCCATCGCAGTGTCCTGGGACTTATGATGTATTCTTTGGGTCATAGGAGGGTAGTGGTACGAAGGTCCATTCTGTCTCATGTTTGTTTCAAACGATAACCCTGCCTTTCAGAATGTATGCCTTCTCTCTTACTCCCTCTACAGTGAAGGGGGTCGTTCAGAGCTGCCCACATATTGGATGTAGCCTTTTTTTTTTTTATCCATTTGAAAATATAGAATATTCAGGATAAATATAATTTGTCATTGTACCATGGCAGTACCTTAGAAATATTGAGTTTCTGCCTGGAAAAACATTTAAGCATGTTTATCATATGTACCACCTCAGTTAAGTGGTTTGGATGCCACCGTAAGGTTGATATTCTTATTTATTCATGCTGTTTTAAGAAAAATAAGATCTATGGGGGACAACTTTTTTCCCCCTTTTCTTGACAGACCTTGTGGGATTTTTGTAAAATGATTAAAAACTGCTTACACGGCACCTTTTAATAATTGTACCACAAAATACTTTTTCTAAACGTATATTTTAATATTATAAATTATATATCATATTTAATATTTTAATGATTGCTTCTGGAGTCTTTACGTATTCTGTAACGCCCCCTTAATATGACACATCCACTTGCATGGTTGTTCCCCCAGAGAGGTTGGTTGGGCGTCAGTCTATCTACCAGGAGCTCTGCCACTTCTATCTTATCGTCTGAGAGTATAAAATTGGTGTCTGTGGAAGGTGCAGAGATTGTACATCATTTCAAACATGTGGAATAAGATGTATTTTTCCATCAGCTGTTGCGTATGGCTACTGATGGCGAAATGGCAGGCTTTTAAAGCACATTTCCTAACTCTCCACCAACCCCTCCCCCCCCCCACCCCAACAACATTTTCTTTTTTCAACATGACTGAAATTAGAAACTCAAAGGCTGCACTGGTTTATCTAAATGTGAAATTTAAAGTGAAAGGTATACCTTTGCGGAATATACAGACGCTTTATTAAGAAATTAATAAAAACAATGTCTCGGACCACCTATAAGTCTATCTATAGTTCCCTAGAACCTACATTCGTCCTGTGTGTAATTACATGCAGGTGTGAGTCCAGCTGTTACTCGATCCTTTGACCCTTTGATACCGGCTCAATCCCACTATAGACATATGATCTCTTGTAAGCAGTGAACTTTCTTCGTTTTCAGTAATCAGATTGTCAAGCAGCAATACTCCAGATGTTTACTAAGGATTTTTAAATGGTTAATTGCGGATTTTTGTTAGTACATAGGGAGAAGGTAATTCATTTATTTTGCCTTCCTTAACAGTAGAGGAAGTATATTTTACTTAAGAAAGATGAAAATCGCATGTTCCGGATTGTTTGGCAAATATCTCGATACTCTCTAGCTATTGTATAATGAGAGCACCTGACCAAAGGTCCTTACAGCCCTATTAGTTTTTTGTCCGTCTAAACCACAAAAGAGCAGTCTAGTGAAACCAGAGAAGCTCAATGGCAAGTTTGCATTTGTCTATACAAATCTACATCCCTGAATATCAGACCGAGAGAAACACCAACTTTATCTTCAACAACAGATTCTAAATGTCACTTTTACTGCAGCCTTGCTAGTTTTAATTCATTTCCAGATGGGAATTCTAATTGTAATGCTGACCCCCCTTTTAAGGACTGCATTTAATCTATTACAGCCCTAAAGTGGATGTGTTTGTGCACAAATTAAGGTGGCTTGAGGCAAACGTGATTATTATTATTTTTTTTATTTTTTTTTATTATAATATAGGTGCATGTAACGTAAACCTGTGCCCCTTAGTTGTCCCAGTTTTGGGACACGTCTCCTGATTAGGTACAAAAATAAAATTAGTTCTAAATAGGGAAATGTATCAAAGTAAAACAGATGCTTTTGTTTGCATAGTGCTAAATTCTTCATGGTGCTTGTTCTTCGTCTAGCTCTTTGCACCGGAATAGCACCTGCTTTTTCCCTGATAAATATCCCTCAAAATGTGTTACTGAAAATTCATGGTTAGCTTTAACTTTAACTGGCTGTTACTGTGTCTGTCTGCCCGCGGAGTATTTTTGACAGTCTTGCAGGTTAGAATATGGTTTACAACCCACTCTACAATCTAAAATATTTGAGGTCTTGACTTGTTGTGATTTAACCCGAACGCAGGGAAGAGGAGCACACCCTTTTGGCCTGCCACTTACTGAGCCTAGAATGGGAATGGTTGCTAGGAATTGTTTGATATCATTGTGGCTAACGCAATCGAAATAAATAAAAGATGGATGTGCAATCTGAAAATCAGGTCATGGAGCTGAAGAGTCCAGGGGCGTCTGATCCAAGGGGCAAAGCAGTCTGATTGTTATGTCTGGTACAACAGAATTGCCGATGGCGTAGAATCGTAGTTGTAAGTCAGAGTTTAGAAATAAGTTGGTGAAATATAGCGAGAGGATGGGTCCAAAGGCAGTGTCACAGAACTGGTTATGTGCTGAGTTGACTAGATTTTGCAAAACAGGAAAAGCTAGCACTTTTTGAAACCCACCTAATTTTTGTCACAATACAAGTGCTCTGTGTGAAAATGCCAGCCTTGTGGCGTGACCCACTCTGTTCCCTATGACAAAGGCCGCTGCTGATTTTAGTTTATAGAGGTGTCTATCTCTCCACTAATTGGAAATGTATAATGATGGGCCTTTTTTGATATTAGATAATAAATATCACTAAGTATGATTTGCAAAGTGAAACATTTAAAAAAAATGTTTTACTTTAGCAAGCCCTGGTATAAGTAAATTGAAATTAATGTGGTTATAAATTTACTTTCACTTAAATGACACCATGGAGTCAAACCTGACACTAGACTAAACCCGTCCGAGAAAAAGAGAATTTTATTAAAGGGACACTATAGTCACCAGAACAACTACAGCTTAATGTAGTTGTTCTGGTGAGTGTAATAACTTCCGTCAGGCTTTTTTCGAAAAGGCAGTGTTTACATTGCCCCTAGGGACACCTCCAAGTGACCACTCCTCAGATTGCCACTGGAGGGGCTTCTTGGCTCAGGGCTGCACGGTAAGCAGCCCTGCCATTCAGCGTAACAACGCTCTGCACTAGAACACTGAATTTTCCTCATAGAGATGCATTGATTCAATGCATCTCTATGAGGAGGTGTTGATTGGCCAAAATGGCGTTTGGCCCCGTCCCATTGCCGATTTTAACCAATCCAATGCTTTCCCTATCAGGAAAGTTTCCTTGTATTTATGTTTTATGGAAAGCACTATGTATGTCTAAATTAGTCTTTTCAGATGTGAAACATAGTGTGGATATCTGCAATAGGTGGTATATTTGACATACTATGTGCTCATTATGTGTGTGATTCACATTGATCTATGTTACTGTGTTTTAGGTGGTAAGGGATTTATCCTCTTTTTCACACACTCTTACTATTAAGATTATACCATCTTATTGAAGTGCCTACACAACTATTTACACTGTTTATTACAAATAAATAAAGTCGCAGACTGAATTAAAGGGACACTCCAGACCGCTAAAGCACTTTAGATTGCTGTGTGAAGTGTGACACCCTTCCCGACTGTCAATCAGACAACCAATACTTTTACTTCCTGGTTTGGTCAGTTCAGTGGCACTAAACTCAGAGCACCTGCCTTGCAAAGACTTCTCATTCAACTGCATTGGGAAGTCTGTGATCGGACAGTCACAGAGAACCTGGGCCGGTTAGAAGGGGAGGGCTTGCAAAGGCTACAGGCAAGAGAACCTCGACTTTTACAAGCTGTTTTAGTTATATCCCATAATGAAAATAAAGTGCATAATTGAATGCATACATGTTTTCAAGTATATCACAGTGTTTATTTACCTTTTTGGTATTTGTGCAGTGGACTGTCCCTTTTAAAAACAGTCAATAGTAAAACTGGCCACATTGACAAAGGTGGCCATCTCCCATTTAGTTTTCAGATAGATTCCACTAATACAGTTTTTTGTATGGACAGAAAGTAGAGAAAGAATAGTGGCCGACTGGAAGATAGACCGCAGAGAACAAAGGGATATGCTAGAATGAGTAATAGACAAGGTTAAAAAACAAAACCTCACAATGCACAATATATTTGGTTTACATGCATTATCTATACTAGCTACCATCATTATGTAAAATGTTAGCATCTCAATAAAGGAAAGAAAGAAGGGGGGGGGGGGAAACAAGTATTTGTATCTCAATATTACGTGAAACAGTACAAGGCGATTCTAACTAGCTTATAGTTTGAAAAGAATACCTTAGAACACATTAAATAAATAAAGATAATTGGATAATGGTGAGCATGCAATCGCTTCTGTCACCCAGTTGTGTTTAGAATGCCTGTACTTAATTAAAAAGAAATTAGTAAGCAGTATTCTCTCGCAGGCTAGGTTTTAGTAAGTCCCATGTAGTATTGTTTTGGCAGTATTACCAGTTGATATCATCCACGGAACTGCATTTAACAGATTGACTTGTGGCGGTGTGCCCAAAAATGAATGTTGTTCAATTACTTTTAAACATGTATAAAGTCATTTCTTACTCTCATCACAGGAAAAAAAAAAAACCTCATAAATATTCTATTTATTTCCCTTTTGGAAACTGATGTAATTGATGGATGGTTTTATATCTCCCTGATCCCTGATCCTGATCCTGATCTTTATCTTTGTCTTATCCTCTCTTCTGCAGCACACTATATGGAACCCATGTCTGACCTAAAATATGCATTTGTTTTATCGATAGGAGAAGGAAGAACTTTGTAAACAGATTAATAAATAAAGAAATAGATAACTGTCTGGCTTTTCAGATATCCTCCGACAAATATATCCACTCCAATAAACCACAAATAAGCAGGGCTGCAGTGTTCCAAAATCACTTGAAACTTGTTTAATGGTTATATTGTACAAATGATGACCAACACAAGTATTTCACTGGAATTTAGATTTGGACTGTGCACCATGATTTTTTCATTGCAGCACATTGACAGCAGTCACATTATTTTATTTTCACAATATGTATGGTCTTTATTAGAGGTTAGGTGAACATCATGCACTCCGAATCTTTCTTTTCACCTGGGGCTGCTGTGACTTTTTTTTTATTTTATAAAAGAGTGCTCATTTGCATATGTTCTGTTGGTGGTAACATCATATCACCAGGCCGTGTTATTACATCATGTTTATAGAACAGGAGCTCAATATATTTATCATGATTAAAAAGTTCCGTGTGGACGTAGAATGCGCCAGGTCAGGATTACAGAGCTCAGTGTGGACATAGAAGGAGCCCAGGTCATGTTACAGAGCTCAGTGTTGACGTAGAATGAGTCAGGTCAGGATTACAGATCTCAGTGTGGACATAGAACTAGCCCAGGTCACGTTACAGAGCTCAGTGTGGACGTAGAACGAGCCAGGTCACGTTACAGAGCTCAGTGTGGACGTAGAACGAGCCAGGTCAGGTTACAGAGCTCAGTGTGGACGTAGAATGAGCCAGGTCAGGTTACAGAGCTCAGTGTGGACAGAGAACAAGCCAGGTCAGGTTACAGAGCACAGTGTGGACAGAGAACAAGCCAGGTCAGGTTACAGAGCTCAGTGTGGACGTAGAACGAGCCCAGGTCAGGTTACAGAGCTCAGTGTGGACGTAGAACAAGCCGCCAGGTCAGGTTACAGAGCTCAGAATGGACGTAGAATGTGCCAGGTCAGATTACAAAGCTCAGTGTGGACATAGAACGAGCCAGGTCAGGTTACAGAGCTCAGTGTGGACGTAGAATGAGCCAGGTCAGTTTACAGAGCTAAGTGTGGACATAGCTCTGTGACCTGACCTGGCTCGTGCTAAGTGTTGACGTAGAACGAGCCCAGGTCAGGATCACAGAGCTCAGGGTGGATGTAGAATGAGCCAGGTTAGGTTACAGAGCTCAGTGTGGATGTAGAACTAGCCTAGGTCAGTTTACAGATCTCAGTGTGGACATAGAACTAGCCCAGGTCAGGTTACAGAGCTCAGTGTGGACGTAGAACGAACCCAGGTAAGGTACAGAGCTCAGTGTGGACATAGAACTAGCCAGGTCAGGTTACAGAGCTCAGTGTGGACGTAGAATGAGCCAGGTCAGGTTACAGAGCTCAGTGTGGACGTAGAATGAGCCAGGTCAGGTTACAGAGCTCAGTGTGGACATAGAACTAGCCCAGGTCACGTTACAGAGCTCAGTGTGGACGTAGAACGAGCCAGGTCACGTTACAGAGCTCAGTGTGGACGTAGAACGAGCCAGGTCAGGTTACAGAGCTCAGTGGGGACGTAGAATGAGCCAGGTCAGGTTACAGAGCTCAGTGGGGACGTAGAATGAGCCAGGTCAGGTTACAGAGCTCAGTGTGGACAGAGAACAAGCCAGGTCAGGTTACAGAGCACAGTGTGGACAGAGAACAAGCCAGGTCAGGTTACAGAGCTCAGTGTGGACGTAGAACGAGCCCAGGTCAGGTTACAGAGCTCAGTGTGGACGTAGAACAAGCCGCCAGGTCAGGTTACAGAGCTCAGAATGGACGTAGAATGTGCCAGGTCAGATTACAAAGCTCAGTGTGGACATAGAATGAGCCAGGTCAGGTTACAGAGCTCAGTGTGGACGTAGAACAAGCCGCCAGGTCAGGTTACAGAGCTCAGAATGGACGTAGAATGTGCCAGGTCAGATTACAAAGCTCAGTGTTGACGTAGAACGAGCCCAGGTCAGGTTACAGAGCTCAGTGGGGACGTAGAATGAGCCAGGTCAGGTTACAGAGCTCAGTGGGGACGTAGAATGAGCCAGGTCAGGTTACAGAGCTCAGTGTGGACAGAGAACAAGCCAGGTCAGGTTACAGAGCACAGTGTGGACAGAGAACAAGCCAGGTCAGGTTACAGAGCTCAGTGTGGACGTAGAACGAGCCAGGTCAGGATTACAGAGCTCAGGGTGGAACACAACATTAGTCTTCTAGAAATAGTGGTGTGAGGTTTGGCAGCACTGTGTACCACGTATTTCCTGTATTGGCAATCTTGGTTTCCTCTTCCCAAGTCTGTAGTCCATCTGTTTCCTTCCCCTGTCTACCTGTAAATTCTGTTTGAGAGTTAAGTAGACAGGGCAACCAGGAAGGAGAGAGAGATGTTTGTAGGACAACTTAGATGGTTTTCTTGCCCCACAAATCCATCTCTCTGTTGCTAGCATCACCCCTGACTTTTTCATACCTCTCCTGCCCTATTCCTACTTCCTGCCTAGCGGCTCAGTAACCCCAATGGCTACTTTTTTTTTTTTAAATGTGTTAACACCCCCCCCCCCCCCCCCCCTCTGGCATTCATCTCAGATTCCACTCAGCTCTCTTTTTTACATCCCTTCTATTGAGCTCGAGATGATGGTTTTTATTTTTTCTGGGAATTTGAATACTAAATGATCTACACACTAACAAAAGGATTCTGTAATTGTTTTATGCCAGTCTTGTAATAAACGTGCTTAATGTAAGTAGATTGACCTTCGGAGTAGTAATTTATGTTCAGGTTTTTATGCAGTGTCTTTGAAAATGTAGTGCTTTGTGAATTGTTGCATCAATGGTTTTAACAGAAGACTGATGTTTGGGCTTTGGTTATGCGATACTTGCAAAGACGTATCACTCATTGCAAGTTTTAATAGTAAACTAAAACAATCTCTAAGAATGTGAGCAGAGTCTTTATTTCCTTTCTTGTCTGAGCAGTAAATAAATGTGATATTTGTGATACATTTGGGTTTTATTTAGTTTTCTTTTTTTAGCCTTGCTCGGGAATTAACTCATTGTTGACGCCTCTGGCCGCTCGTTAGTTATAAGGAATTCTAGACTCTGTCTCTCTATTTATTTTAGAAGAGTCAAGAAAGTATTTGTTTTGCTCCATTTAAGTTCTGTCATAGAGAATTATTTATCTGTTCTAAGTACGAACTACTCAGACGTACAGAGCTGCGAAGGCCGATAATCAGCCAGAACTAAAAACCTAATTACTGTAACACTGGGATAATACACCTCAGCAACCAGAATCACCTATATAGCATTTAAGAAAAGTAGGGCCAGATGAATAATTGACATTAGAATTCTTGCCAGACTCCCCCCTCCCTCACCCCCCAGTATTATAGTGAGAAATCGTCACCCTTAAGTGATTATGGTTACTGAGGTGTATTATCTAAGTGTAATTAGGTTTTTAATTTCCAAGAAAAGACTCCTGTTAAAGAAACTCTGTAGGGTCAGGATCACAAATGGTGTTAAAATGTTTCAATTCCTTGACCCCCTATGGGAAAGCATTGGATTGTCTAAGATCTTTAATTCTGATGATCTCAGACGAGGAGCCAAACGCCACGATGGCTAATCAGCATCTCCTCATAGAGATGCATTAAAGTAATACATCTCTATGGGGAAAGTTTTGCATCTCCCTGCAGAGTTTGCACTTTGTGCAGCACTTACCCAGGAAGCACCTCTAGTCGCCGCCTGAGTGACTGATACTGGAGGTGTCCATAGGCAGCAATGTAAAGACTGCTTTTTCTCTGAAAAGACAGTGTTTACATTAAAAGGCATTCAGGGACTGACTATACTCACCAGAACAACTACTTCATGCTGTAGTTGTTCTGTGAGTATAGTGTCCCTTTAAAAAAAATAATATATAATTATTTTTTTCCCCCTTCTATTGTATTTTTCCTATACTTGTTGTGCATTTACGCTGCTTCCTTTAAAAAACCAGAGAGTTTGGAGGAAGAAATGGCAAGAGAGGCTAATACATTTCTACTGGGACCCATGATTCCTGGAGAGCGGAGAACATTGGTAAAGTGTGTAGACTAACCTGCATAATATTCAGTTTGTAGAACAGATATACCATGCAGCTTCTCCCTCTGCTAAAAGGAGTCTTACTACTTTCTACCCGTCATTGATTGCTATTCTGGCAATATCGAGATCTTGTCCTCCTGTCCATGCTCCCACACTTCTTAATATGACATCTTCATGGATAGAAATATGCCAGAATAATTAGTGCATGGAGTGATGGTATAAGAGTATCTGTCTAATCTAACTGCACTTTGCTTGAGTTGCAAGGCTGTGCACGGTGCCATTCTGCTTTAAGTTTTTGCAGATACAGTTTGTAAAAATCCGTTACGACTGTTTTATTTCCAACCAATAATCAAGAAAGCAGACGAAGAACAGCCTGCAAGAAAATCTCAAGACTATGTGAGAAAAAAGGGGGAGGGAATGAAAAAATATCAAACAAAATAAAATGAACCCACTAACAAAATGTTCGAGTTGAAACTGACCCTCGTAGGACTTGGCTTTAAGTTGCACACCTCTGTCAATGCCATTAGACAGCATCCATATTAAAGATAGACTGCCTATGAAGCAAAGACATTCGCTTCCTCTCCGCCCACCTTTGGGTATAGTGTGGGCTCTGTAGAAGTGAGGGTCCCACGAGAGCTATAAATGCAGAGAAGATGGAAAATGTTGAAAGAACCCAAGAGGAAGTCTGCTTGCATGGTGTACTTACTTATATTAAAACTTGGCTGCCGTTATAGAACACCACTAGATTAACCTCAAAAGCTGGCTATGACGGCAAATGTCCATAGTAATTGTTTTTGTTGGCGTTTTACTTCAATATTAACTCATCGATCTAACATGAGCCTCTGTGCTTGGAATTGCAAGTCTGGCAGTTTTTTTTTTCTTTTACTTTTTTTATGCAATCATGGAAAAATATGTTTCTGCTCGAAGCAGTTGTCAAACAACTTTCTTTCATCGACAATCAGACGCAAGGCAGCTGAATGAAGCTGTTTAGTCTGGGAGGAATCCCCAGGAGATTATAGTCACTGTAGGAAATGTAATTATACCGAATAGTCTTTTTGTAGGGTGGGTTTTAAGATTGTAAATCCCAATGTTTATGCTTACGGGGAAAAAAAATGAATAATATTGCAAACAAGACTTAAGCTAAAAAACAAATGAGCTCCAAGATGACTACATTTAATCATCATTGTGATTTAAAGTAGCTACGTGGTTAAACCACTTTAACTCGCACAAATGCATGGATTTAATTAAGGTCATTTAGACAGACAGGAAAAAATAAGGTTTGTGGAAAATTTACCTTCAGTATGACATATTCTAGGTTTTGCCCTATACTTCGAACCATTCCTTGGGTTAACATAATTGTATCACAGGGGAATAGCGAACGTTTATGCTTTAGTTAAAGAAATAGTATTATGTTCTGCTGTTCTTACTTTTTTTTAAGCGCCCAGCGTGGAGCTGATTTTAGATTGAAGCATATTTTTTTTGCCTTAACGAAACAAGGATTTTGCTTTTGGCTTTTGGAGATATCTCTGCAGTAGGGTCATTTAGTCTGTTTTGCTTTATAATCCTGTTTGTCTACATTTTGCAGCCAGCAGAAAATATAGAAATCGCACGTCTATCAAAGGACAAGCCGTGCAGAACTTTGCAGGGTTAATCGTTTAGAAGCAGTAAGGAGTGTGTACAAGTCCAGTGCACAAAAAAAACATAATCAAAGAAGAATATTAGTTAGCTTCATTGTGGATTTGTTGGAAAGCCTGGCTAGATAATGTCACTCGTTGCTGGTAGATTGCTTTAAATAGGAGTGTAGTCTTATTGGAAAGTTGCAGAGTTCCACACCAATAAAACTCAGTGCTGTGTGCTATGTAAGTATTACAGAGCTCCCCAGCACTAAGACTCAGTGCCGTGTGGTATGTCCATATCACAGAGCTCCCCAGCAGTAAGACTCAGTGCCGTGTGGTATGTCCATATCACAGAGCTCCCCAGCAGTAAGACTCAGTGCTGTGTGGTATTCCAGTATTACAGAGCTCCCCAGCACTAAATCTCAGTGCTGTGTGGTATGTCAGTATTACAGAGCTCCCCAGCACTAAGACTCAGTGATGTGTGATATACCAGTTTTACAGAGCTCCCCAGCACTAAGACTCAGTGCTGTGTGGTATGCCAGAATTACAGAGCTCCCCAGCACTAAGACTCAGTGCCGTGTGGTATGTCCGTACGCAGAGCTCCCCAGCAGTAAAATGTAGTTCTGTGTGGAATGTCAGTGTCACAGAGCTCCCCAGCAATAAAACTCAGTGCTGTGTGCTATGTAACAATTACAGAGCTTCCCCGCAATAAAACTCAGTTCTGTGTGGTATGTCAGTATCACAGAGCTCCCCAGCAATAAAACTCACTGCTGTGTGGTATGTCAGTATCACAGAGCTCCCCAGCAATAAAACTCACTGCTGTGTGGTATGTCAGTATCACAGAGCTCCCCAGCAATAAAACTCACTGCTGTGTGGTATGTCAGTATCACAGAGCTCCCCAGCAATAAAACTCACTGCTGTGTGGTATGTCCATAACACAGAGCTCTTCAGCAATGAAACTCAGTGCTATGTAGTATGTCAGTATCACAGAGCTCCCCAGCAATAAAACTCCATGATATACCGTGACTGCTCCACAGCCATAAAACATGCGTTGCTATGTGTTTAAACAGCAGTTAATGTACTTAATGTGCATGCTATAAGCTGTCCAGTTCTTGAAAGAAAAATAAATAAAACTAAATAAATGAGCTACTGTTGCCAGCAGGAAAAGTAGTTAGATTTTTCCATTTATTACCGTGCAGAATATTACTTTGAAATCATTGCACGCACTCGCAGTACTAAATGTATTCCCCAGAGACTTGTAGACGAGAGCACTGATTGGCTGATCCATGTTCAGCCACTTCCTTGCTGCTGGCTAATGATTAGCAGCGAGGAAAGTAGAAACTTACAGGAAAGCATTTCCAGGGTATTCAGAACATTCATTTTGTAATGCGGCAGCTTTATGCTACCATTGTTCAAATACATTTATTTCATATGACTTTACACACCGTACTCCATAGTGACACAAAGCAAAACAGATTCTTGACTCAATTGCAAATACATGAAAAAGAAAAAACTGAAATATCACCTTTACATATAAGTATTCAGACCCCGTGGTACTTGAAGCACCTTTGGTATTTATTATAGCCTCCTCAAGTGAGGATTTGGGTAGTTTCTGATATTCATCTCTGCAGATCCTCTCATGCTCTGTCAGTTTGGATGGGGGCAATCATTGGACAGCCATTTCCAGAGATGTTCGATTGGGTTCAAGTCCGGGCTCTATCTGGGCCACTCACGGACATTCACAGAGTTGTTCCTAAGCCACTCTTGCTTTGTCCTGACTTCTTGCTTAGCATCATTGGCCGGTTGGAAGGTGAACCTTCAGCCCAGTCCCAGGGCCTAAACGCGCTGTGGACCGGATTTCAGGAAGGATATCTATGGATTTTGCTGTGTTCAGCTTTTCCTCAACCCTGACCTATCCCTGCTGGTGGAAAGTATGATTCTACCACCACCATGCTTCACTGTTGGGATGGCATTGTGCAGGTGATGAGAGATGCCTGTTATCCTTCAGACATGACACTTTGAATTGAAGTCAAACAGTTCAGTCTTTGTTTCATCAGATCAGAATATCTCGTCCTTAAAGGGACACTATAGTCACCTGAACAACTTTAGCTTAATGAAGCAGTTTTGGTGTATAGAACATGCCCCTGCAGCCTCACTGCTCAATCCTCTGCCATTTAGGAGATAAATCCCTTTGTTTATGAACCCTAGTCACACCTCCCTGCATGTGACTTGCACAGCCTTCCATAAACACTTCCTGTAAAGAGAGCCCTATTTAGGCTTTCTTCATTGCAAGTTCTTTTAATTAAGATGTTCTTATCCCCTGCTATGTTAATAGCTTGCTAGACCCTGCTTGAGACTCCTGTGTGTGATTACAGTTAAATTTAAAGATTGAGATACAATTATTTAAGGTAAATTACATCTGTTTGAAAGTGAAACCAGTTTTTTTTTTCATGCAGGCTCTGTCAATCATAGCCAGGGGAGGTGTGGCTAGGGCTGCATAAACAGACACAAAGTGATTTAACTCCTAAATGACAGTGAATTGAGCAGTGAAATTGCAGGGGAATGATCTATACACTAAAACGGCTTTATTTAGCTAAAGTAATTTAGGTGACTATAGTGTTCCTTTAAGGTGCTTTTTTTTTCCTTCAAATGAAGGCCAGATCGGTGGAGTGTTGCAGTGATGGTTGTCCTTCCACAAGTTTCTCCTATCCCCATGCATGATCCCTGGATCACACCTAGAGTGACCATCAGGTTATTAGTCACCTCTCTTATGAAAGCCCTTCTCTCCTGATTGCTCAGTTTGGCCAGGCCAATCTAAGTAGAATCCCGATTGTTCCAAACTTCTTACAATTAAGAATTATGGAGGGAGGCTACTGTGCTTTTGGGAACTTTCAATGCAAACAAAAAGTTTTTTGTTGTCTTCACCAGACCTGTGCCTTGACAAAATCCTGTCTCTGAACTTTGCAGGCAGTTCCTTTGACCTCATTATGTGATGTTGAGTGTAGATTGATGTGAAAAATGGGGTCTGAATACTAAATGAATGCACTGTGTGTGTATAATATATATATATTTTTTTGTTTTGGCAATTCTCATTGCATGTGTTGTTATGCATCCCAGCCTAGATGTCCCGTTAATATTATTTACAGTTTCTGCAGGTAATTTCAATGTTACAAAATAGAAGGTTAACTAGTTACTGCACAGCGGGATTTGGCAACCAACACCCGACTTGCTAAAATAGCTCATCAGGAAGATGCTAGACTTATTTGTCAAGTCTAGAAGTGAGGAAGATAACACAAGCAAACTGCAAATTTTAAGTTAAAATTAGCAATACTGAGATTCAATTCTTTACAATTTCCAATTTAGCAAATAAACCACATTTTGAATTGTTCTACCTATATGTTGTTTCCTGGCCATTGATCTGTGTAAGTAGACTCTCTATGTTTCCTATATTAGGATGGTTTGCTTTGTGTATTTGTTCACTGTAAATTTAAGCTTCCCTGTGATATCTATATATATATATATATATATATATATATATATATATATATATATATATATATATATATAAAGAAAAAAGGAGAAAGTTCTTGCACTCACGCTGTAATATGCCTTGAGAACCGGGTGCTTTGCCAGGGCTTGAATATCCAGAAAATCCAACAAGGTAGCAGCACTCACGGAGTAATTTTAAAATCCAATCTTTATTTAGAACATGTTAAAATGAGGTCGACGTTTCAGTCCCACAAACAGGACTTTCCTCAGGACCTGAGGAAAGTCCTGTTTGTGGGACTGAAACGTCGACCTCATTTTAACATGTTCTAAATAAAGATTGGATTTTAAAATTACTCCGTGAGTGCTGCTACCTTGTTGGATTTTCTATATATATATATACATACATACATACAGTGGGTCCTTTGTTTACGAATTGAATGCGTTCTCCGGGACGTTTCTTATTGCGAAACGCGGTTTCCCATAGGAATGCATTGAAAACCAATGAATCCGTTCTGGAGGTCAGAAAAAAATCAAAATGAGCTGGCATGGAAACCAACCCACAATGCAGAACACACAATAAAAGGCATGCAAACAACGAAGCTCAGCTCCCTACCTTTCCACAGCTTGAGAAATGCACCACAAAGTCCCAAAACAACTGCAAACAATTTCCAAAATGGCTCCAAAACTCGATGCAAAAGGCGCTCCAGCACTTCCACACTCGACGCCACGTGCTACCCACAGGCTCCAGCATGCAGTGTGCGGCGCTATAAACCTCGCAGGTGCAATGCATCCTGGGGAAACTTGCTTTGTATTGCGAAATTTTTTTTTAAACCGAGGCATTATTTTCAATGGATTAACGAAAATTATGTTAACCGAGGTCCCACTGTATAGATCAACCATAATATATATGTAACAACCATGCAAAAAGATAGTGAGCATCAGGGTAAGCGGAACCCCATAATCTCCTGTTATGCCTTTGAGATTTGAAATATGGTTAAAAAACAAGTCACTCATCAAATCCATATAAAATATATCTTGAATCAAAAAAACAATAATTGCAGCCAGCAGTATGGTGTATCATTGGATACACCAGAGAGTATGTCTCTCCTATAAAAGTAGGTCATTAATGAACCTCCACTCAGTAGATGACAAACTATTTTTTTTTCACCTCATAAGCATTTCCAATATGCAATCCCATCGTATGTGCTTCTAGCAAATCAAATGAAGTGCATGAATTATAGCTTGGAAAGAATTCAGATATGAAGGCATTCTTCATTTTAATCTTACAACATAATTACGGTCTTCGTTAAAGATAGAATACAGACATTATTATTTTTTTTAGGCACAACTGGATTTAAAAGTCACCGCATACATTGCAATCCCTTAATGAAAAGAGGAGGTATGGTTTTCATTTCGTGCAATTTCCTGTAGTAAAAGTTTCTAAACAAGAATCATACTTTATGTGCGGGTTCTATTCGATAGGCAAATGATGGCCAACTGCTGGTGTTGTAGACTATAGTTCCCATGGCCCTCAGTCATTCATTTTGTACGCTCCATCCTATGTGAGACTAGCTGATTATATAACTATAGTGTACCCCAAATGTGTGCCATCACCAGAACTTTTGATTTATAAACTCTGGATGATTCAGATTTGGCAGCCGAGTACCGTGTTTCTAAGCAAAGTCCAATGATTTTCAGGCATAGGTTTTTGGTGTTCTGCTCGATTTTCTCCCCATCTTACTCGACTCCAAATTCGCAAATGGCTCTGTGCACCAGAGCTGGGGTCACCCCTTCTGTTCAGGGGCGTCCCTCCTGCTCCTATTGGAAAGACGATTAAATCCTTAGTGCTAGAGTCAAGGAGCTCATTAATATTTGGAGAACTGATCCATTTGGTGTTTGACAGAGCACAAAGTTTTTTTTTGTTGTTTTTTGTTTTTTAAATAAATAAAACATTGTCATACATTTTTTTTATGTCCGTTTTTGTTATTTTAATTTTAGCATAGTGATTTGTTCAAGCTACTGCATTTTCCTGTTTACAAGTCATTCATAGTGTCAATATTGTTTAATTAGAAACATTTAATATTCATTTATTAAACGTATACTTTTCTAATAATCACAGTTGACTTTTTTAGTAAAATACCTGAAATAAAAGGCAATTCAACTCTCCTAGTAATAACTTTTCGTTTAAAAAGAAAGAAAAGTCCAGTAGTATATGTGTTTGTGTATGTATGTGTGTGTGTGTGTGTATATATATATATATATATATATATATATTTATTTATTTATTGTCGTATCTATTTATATTATGTTATGTTCCAGTGTTGCATACAAACACTACAAAGGTACTTCTGTGATTTATTGAAATGAGGATTTAGTTGCAAGAAATTTTCTGATTGAATTAAAACAGGTATTTTATCAAAATGTCATGTCCAATGATTAATGTTTTAATAAGCTCTGATGTATGAGTCCTGATTACATTGAGTTGGAGCAGTTTCCTGTGTACTGTGACGAGGAAACAGGTGTGCTCAGCTCGAACACAACGCGGGCTTATGTCTTAAAAGTAAAAATGGGATCTGTGTTTATGGAATTAAAATATTATGTGTCATGTTTTATTTTATATTTAATTTCTCTGTAAATATTTCCAGTTTGATCGTTCCTGGCAAAGTCAGTGTTGATAGTTTTAACATATGTTTAAAGTCCACCTTTTAGCTTGGAGATCTTTCAATAACCATGCACATTATCTCTTTAGAGGTCAGCAATAATTTTATTTTTAAGGAACTAAAAATTATGAATTTATTTCCATTTTTTTATTTATTTATTTAAAAAACTAATTTTTTTTTTTTTTTATGTCTTCTAGTTTTCAATTTAGTAAGCATTTCTCCGGATCATCACACTTAAAAATGTTTTGTATTGTATATTATTTTGTTTTCTTTCTTGTAATTTAAGCAACAATTTCAGCACATAATACTGTAGGGCAGCATTAAAGAAACAGTGTAGCGATAGAAATACAAACCTGTATTCCTAACATTATAGTGTTCTCCTCCCTATTTCGATTCGGAGTCCCCTCTACATTCATTATTTTTTTTCAGCGCCATCACTCACTCTGTGCTGCAACCTATTTTGTCTCCTGTGATTTAATCTCGCAGGCATCGCTTCCTTGGCTTCTCGTTCAGTCCAATGCTTCTCATAGGGAAACATTGGGGACTGGAAGCGCATGCTCAGTGAATGCTGTGCTCATCCAATCCGATGTTTCTCATGGGGAATTGTTGATTTAAATACTTCCTGTAACTGAGCTCCCTGTACCCCTGGCTGGATACCAGCCAAGGACGGCTTCCTAGCTGGAACAGGGGACAAACCGCAGCACTTCTGCCCACAGTCGCTGTGGCTTGACTGGGGTCCTGGAGTCAAATGGGGAATTTGCTATAGACACCCCCAGGCACTGGCCGACACTCCTGGGAGCTCTAGTCCTTACAAGGACTTTCCCAGTTGAATCCTCCACACTGGAACAGTGATTAAAGCATAGCCCTTTCCCCTTCCAGTAACCAGACAACACATAGTTCTGGGAGTGCAAGCTGGAAAAGGTTAATCTGGCCAGATGGCCTGCTTTTATACAGTTTCACATACAGTTGAGCACGCCCATTATACTCCCACAGAAAGCAGAATAATCCCTCCCCTATGCCTGGGAGATAATTGAGTCAGGAACTGTACAAAACTCAATTATCTCCAGGCACAAAAAACACACATTTCACAAACACCCCAAAAGTACCTTAAAATTACATCCCTTGATAGCCCCAATCTGGGTGACCAACATATCCAAAAAACACCCAGATCTGTTCAGGGGGTTCGGGAATTTCCTGGAAGTCTTAATTTGACCGACCGCACATGAGGCTCCTGCCCAAAACAGTTCCACAAGATCAGGGCTAGCGGTCGGTCTAGTTTGGTAGTCTAAGAACGAACAAACTACCGAACATAGTCAATATTCTCACCCTGGAGCTTCTTCCACTTGTTCGTGGGAACAGTTACACCGAACAGTGTTTTCCTAAGTGTTACAAAAGCAAACACAGGTGATCATGGAAGTCCAACGGTGTTCGGGAGTTTGTGTCCGAAAACAGTTCCATGAACTCGACGACCAAACACCGCTGCCTGTGTTCATGCGAACAAGATTGTGATCATCCATAGGAAATGAGGCCACCCAGTCAAACACTTAGAACACTGCGGTGGAAATTGCTACAAAGTAGCAATTAGGCGTAACAAGCTCCCGGGTGGTCTCTGGTTCGTGTGGCTGTTCGGTTCCCGAACCATACAGTCCAAATACACGAACGCAGACTTTTACATTACATATTACTGGGTACATAGTTTGTGGGCAGGAGGCTGGCAAGCAGGCTCCTCCAGGAGCTCGTGACAAACTCACTTGGAAAGGTGAGTTTGTCCCACTTCCCTGTGATGAGCAGTTGTTGGTGTTTGTCTCCACATAACGGAGACAAGCATGCCTGCCAGTAATTGAGCTTTGCAATGCACAATGTTGCATTAAAAACTAAATGTTATCACTGATGCATTGCATGCTTCAGTTAATGCTTGTTATCAAGCTAGAGTAGGAACTCTGAACCTGGACTTGCAGAGAAATATTCTTGTGTGCACATGTCAATGTCTTAGATATACCAAAGATTCTGCTTGATTATGCAAATTTGTAAAGTATACTCTTGCCTACGCGTGCTTCTGTCTCCAGTTGTGGTTGTATGTCCATACAACGTCCCCTAAATGCAATGTGATGTTGGACACCAGTTTGGGGAAAAAACTTTGGAATACTACAGACAAGCACAGAATTGAGCTACAATATTAAAAAGTGGCACCGATTATTTTAGTAACAAGACTAGACTACAAAATTAGAGGTCTTTACCCAGGCGTTTTAGAGTGGATAAAATAAAATGGGAAAAAGGAAACCCATATAAATGGAGCTAGGGCTGTAAAGGTGGCTTATGTCCTGTATTTACATCTTTTAGATCACTTTTGCCAGATTTGGAATTTGTGCCTGACCCCTTTCAGGTCTTTAGATACATAGAAGCCTGCCCCCCTTTTTTGCTGTGCATTCAGTTAATAAAATAGAAAGTAGTGATGAGAATAATTGTAACTGTGCTAGGTCAGCATGTCCATGCCCTTCGCATCCTTGGCCCGGCTGTTTCAGGATCTTGCTGTAATGATTTATTTTACTATTTAAATTGACTTTTTTTTTTTGCCTACGGATATTTTTACATTTGTGTGCTTGCGTCTGGGCTAAGCAGCTGTTGAGAATGATGCACGTGAATTTTTTTTTTGTATCCGTTGATTCAGCAGAAAAGGTAGCATTAACCTTGCTATTACACACTCTGTTCTGCTACTGTGAGACTGTGTAGTGTCTGTCTGGCTAAAGGATATGGGATAGACCATAACGAGACTGTTTAGTACCCCCATCATTAATTTTTACTGTGTCGGAACATTTGAGTAATTTTACAATATTACACTATTACCATAGTTTGTGCAGGCCACCATTCTCTAATTTCACTAGTGCAGTGCATTAACCAGGTCTTAGAAGAAAGTTTGGATTGCTTACATGCAAAAGGAAGGATAGATCCCTTGTGAACGCTGGGTTCAGTGCGGATCCCAAGGAGAGCCAATCTCTGTCATATGGAAATTTGTTTAAAAAATAGTAGAATGGGAAAGAAAAGCACGTTTCACAATTGCTCTTCATTAAATAGGCTCTCTGCTTTTGCCATTGTGGTACTTTATCTATAAAACAATAAACCTTATATAGGTGCGCTGTACCTTTAAGACCAAAACTATCTTAAAGTGCAGCAGATATGAACAAGTGCAATTTACATAAAGTGCATAAAAAATTATCTCTTCCACCACAATTTACCACATTTTGCACTTTTTCTCACAATTGCGGAGAGAGATACATTTTTATGCACTTTATGTAAATTGCACTTGTTCATATCTGCTGCACTTTAAGATAGTTTTGGTCTTAAAGGCACAGCGCACCTATATAAGGTTTATTATTTAGGATTTGTGTGTTTTAGAGCTACTACATGGGTGGGTATAAGGATATATTTATTGTGTTACCTTTTAACGGTTATTAGAGGATTATTGTTATTAGCGCCTTTTTTTCACTTGCTTTATTATGACATTTGTACTTTATCTATAGCTTATATATTTGATGTGCTTCTGAAAGTCTTGGGTTTATTTACTAAACTGAATTTCCAGGAAATGGAAAGAAAATTGCATATATAACGCCCGAAGAGCCGAGTGGGAGAATTTTGCCAATTCTGCTAATTTTGCTCAATGTTTATAATTCCTTCAATTCTCTACAAATCCTGGTTCCACAAATAAAACCCCTAAAATATCCGATTGTTATTCATTTTACCCCCCATAGGTAAATTTAGGAACACATTAATTACTGAAGGAATATGTTCAGTAAAATAATTGGAAACATCTGAAACTCAAAAGTAAACTTGATAGGATTGACTACCATAAGAAGTTTTGTGCTAATTTCCTCCATTGCTGCTTGTTGAATAGACCCCCAAATGTGTTGGGTGGAGACATTGCCCCCATAGTTTTTGTATGTGAAACATGCAGTTGCCAATAGCATAACTGCATTAAAGCTGTAACCCTTTAAGAAGCTTAAAACGGGGATAGACTAATAGCAGGACAAGGTAGGGAGGATAATTGAAAGCACATTGTAAGCGTCATGTTTGACCTCAGGTCAGTGGAGACCCTCACGCTTCCTGCCTAAAACTACTACTGATGTAGATGAACGTGACATTAGTCACACCGAAACGTCACAGGAGAAACTGGAAGGGTTACTACTATGACCACTTCTGGTTTCAAATGTGGTCATGTGGCATAGAATATTTCAAACGTGGTCATGTGGCATGGAATATTTCAAACGTGGTCATGTAAAAAATTAGACATACACGCACTCTTTCTCCATCCATATCCATCCATCCCCATCCTCCATATCCATCCCCATAATCCATCCATATCATCCCCATCATCCATTCCCATCATCCATCCATCCCCATCATCCATATATCCCCATCATCCATATCCATCCCCATCATCCATCCACTCCCATCATCCACTCCCATCATCCGTCCACTCCCATCATCCATATCATCCATCCACTCCCATAATCCATATCGTCCATCCACTCCCATCATCCAAATCCATCCACTCCCATCATCCAAATCCATCCCCAAATCAATCCAATCCCATCATCCATCCACTCCCATCATCCAAATCAATCCAATCTCATCATCCATCAACTCCCATCATCCAAATCCATCCACTCCCATCATCCATCCTCACCCACTCACCCTCAGTCACCCACCCACACTCACTAAATAAATTTACTTACTGTTTGAATCCTCTCCTCCTCCGTCTTCAGCCTTTTCAGACCTGTCAGCTGAAGCCACTCCCACGCAGTGCTGACACAGGATACAAAGCTTGTGCACAGTCTGAAGTATTCACCCATGCGTGAATTCGTCTGACGTGAATGAGGCCTTTTTAGGGCTTCTGAACTCGGAAGTCCCTCTGGTGGCCGTCTGATTGACTGCAACTGGAGGTGTTCCAAGCTTCCAATGTAAACACTATTTTCTATGAAAATACAGTGCTTACAAGAAAAAGGCTGCAGGGAGCTGTAGCACTCACCTGAACAACCTCATTAAGCTGAAGTTGTTCAGGTGACTATAGTGTCCCTTTAAATCAGGTGTGTAATAAACTGTATCCTCTATCTTATTCTTGTAAAATAAATTAGAATAGATCCTTGCCACGTTTTTTAACTGGGCCTCTGCTGGGTTCTTTGTGGTAATACATTAAGCTTCGTAGGATGCTGGGTTTGGAAATGTAGATGTCTACAAATCCATCCACTGCATCCTCCTTACTTGTTATATGACTATACTGACCGTGTACAGTTAATAAAAATACAATATTTACACCTTTTCTTGTACAGAGTATCGATGACATGTGAGCTTTAGTGATTCTTAACATTTTTGTCTTACATTGACCCAGTTACTTATATAACATGACGTCATTGACCCATTTTCCAATGTTATGTTATCTACAACAAGAACTAGTCTGTAAGTCATTACCATTAAACTCTTCCCAGAGCTAAATGGGTGTGCAGGTTCCTTGGTGGCCTGACATATGACACGTCTCTTCTAACCAATCCAGAATCACTGAATATAGCAATTTTAGGTCCCAGCTGAAGGGTAATAAACGACTGCTCTAGAAATGACCAAATCTATTTGCATGACTGTTGTACTGCAACTTAAAATGTCAATGCGTACAAATTTTTTTTTTTAAAAACTACTTTTTTTTTTTTAATTCAGATCGGGGCAACACCTTTTCTTGGCTAAACTCTCAATTTATTGTATTTGAAAATATTTTGATGCTCAGAGGAAAATTACACCATACACAATTTAGATATAAGAAACCTCAATTTCTGCAGCATATTCTTGCCTTAGGTGAGGAAAAAACACTAATATTCGGCTGTTAAGTTGTTAAACGAGACTTCAGAAAGCCGAAATAATTCTTAACCTTCTGTTAAGTTGCAGCTTGCTCAGCGACCTTCTCAAAACTCAAGGAAGCTGACCCCCACTGAATAATCTCCTATCTAAGGGTCAACTACACGTGAGGACTGATGTAGTCATATACTAAATGTAGCCGCAGATCTGCTGTCCTGTAATCCACACCAGCCCTGCAGACGGAGCGCTTTACAGGAATCCAGCAGACTGCAGTGTCCTTGCTGTGCTCCATGGCTGCTAAGGGACGTTAAAATGCTTAATTGCAGTTACATCTAGAGGTTTTGTAGGAGATGATTGATACACTGCATAGAGAGATGCAAACCAGCAGGGTCTGAGCAAGGCCTAGCAGAATGCGCCTAGAGTTTTCGCAAGGCAGGGTGTTGAGAGCAGCGACAGCTGACTGTGTTTGGCAAGGGAGAAAATGATAAATGGGGGGCCAGGTGTTCTGATTGTTCGGGAATGCCTTTAAACACTTCATTTCCAGAGGCATTACCAACGGAAGCTTTTCACTGCTAAAGGAATGCTTACTGCAAATGATACCTCAGTTACTAGAAATAATCGGTTCATTACAGAAATGGAAAGCTAATGAATTCCGGAATTGTTTTAGGAAAGGGATGAGCGCCATCCACAAATAGGTATTAGGAGTCTGACTGCATTACAATCCGCCTTGCCGTCTAAATAACGTGATTAGGGCGAGAGGCTGCATCAATATTGTCCATGCGCTCGGAGGCTGCTGCTCCAGCAGTACATTACGTGATATTTCCATACTCTGAGAGCTTACTGGATGTGGCATAACTCGGTATGGTTTGTGATAAGAGGTCTGAACACTTTGTAGCTTTGTGTCTGGCGTGTGTGTGCAGACTGTGAATTTACAAATAAGAGATCGGGTGTGCGACTATGGGTGACGGTTTACCGCTCTAATGATGGACACTTAAAGCGGCACTGTCATGGCCGAATTCTGTTTTTTTGTTTTGTTTTTTACCCGCTCACGACTCCACTACATCTAATTGTCCCCCCTGTCGCCCCCAAATGCCTAAACCTTACCTATTCTTTAATCTTTATTTTCTGCATGGACCTAGGTCCTGGGCACCACCATCTTTGTGTGGGTAGATGAAGTCCCTGTGGGACACGTCATCTGTCCACACTAGATAACGCTGTGATATTTCCGTGCGTGCCCAGCTTGGGCATTCGCAACGGGATTTTCGTCCATTCATTCGTCATACAAATAAATTAATAGAAATTTCAAACGAATGAGCGCAAACCTATTCGTTCGTTCGGTTTATTACAAGGAGGGAGCAACCAGCGCGCAGCTCCCTCCTTGTAAAATTTAAAAATAGAAGCGGCAGGGAGCAGTTGTCCCCACCACTTCCTAAGCCCCCCATGTCCTCCCTCATTATATGGGGGTCTATATGGCCCCCATAATAGCATAAGGGAGATTAAAATCTCCCGAATGCTCCTACTCGCTATGCAGTGACCCTAAATTACCATAAGGGGAAGACCTATTGTCCTTAAATTACAATAAGGGAGGGGGGTGGGAACTGTTTTCTTCCCCCCTCGGCTCCCACCCATGAGTGGCGGGTGGGTGCCCTAATTGAAAATGAGGGGTGGGGGTGGACCTATTGTCCCCCCCTGCCCCCACCCATGGGCGACCGGTGGGGGCTTTAAATGGGGGGGGATGTAAACCCCCCCAGGTGACTAGGGGTCCCCAAGCCCCTAGTCAACCCCCCCACCCAAAAAAAATAAATTCCAACCTGCCCCACTCAACCTAAAAATAGTGAGGGGGAAAAAAAAATAAAACTAAATACCTGTAAATAAAACAAACCATTTATTTGTCTTCTTTTTTTCTAAAAACCTTCAGTCCCAAAAAAAGGCCAAATAAAAATCCAGAATACTTGTTGAAAAATCAGACGAAAAAAAGAGAAATCCAGACGGAAAGAAATAATAATCCATCTTCACCCATGGAGGGCATGGTGCAGACTGAGCTCTGCATGGCGGGGAAAGGCTTATAAAGTAGATCACAGTAGATCCCCCTTCAGTTTAATAGCCCCCACTCACGCGACTCGGAAGGGGCGGGGTACACTAGGGTTTTGTATTTTTTGTTTCCTAGACATGCCCCTACTCGCGATATAGCGATATATAATCTTTACTTAGTATTAGTAAAGTTGTCTGAAAGACCAATTTAGGTCTTTCAGCCTTTTCGTAGATAGCTCCCTAATACCGTGGGAATTAGGGAGCTGTCTACTAAGTGGCTGCACGAATTGGATCGGAATGTAATTTATTAAAATGAAATTCCTATCCGAACAAAGTCCCGAATTGCGTCCTAACACGAATGGAGAAACTGTTCTCATTCTGTTAGGATGAATTTCAGTAGTTTCGCCGGCGTCCTGTCTAAATGACAGGACCTTTGGGAATAGTGAAGGGAGGCATCGCGAAATCACGGAGGAAAGGTAAGAATTGTGGGAAAATTTCTCTGACCCACAGGAGACAGAGCACACTACGCTGGTTCCTACTGTCTTATATTTTAAAGAAAACTAGAGCAGACAGGAAGAAACTGGAGTTCCAGTTATCACTGTGAGAGCAGGGTTAACCATAAAGTGACCGTAAGCAGCTGCCTAGAGGCCAAGAGTGCAGACAGAGGCCCCGGAAGCACGGCCCCATTCACCTTTCCCAATGGGAAGAATGGATGAGGGGGACTAGTAACCTGGGTTCTTAATCCTCCTACTGACCCTTCGCAATGACGGTTCTCCATTACCGTGTGGTTTTGCGCACACAGTTTTAGATCATGTCCGGTAGAATTTCTGATGTCAGATTAACCTTTGCCTGAGCCTAATGGGTGTAAGAATGTAGAATGACCAGAGTGGAACCCTAGTTGACCCAAGGAAGACACTATTAAACCTCACTGAGCTAGAAAGACCTACCTCCCAACAGTTCTAGACCCAACAAAAGCTGGATTGTGGAACTCTTGTCTCTTCTTTTCCCAGTATTCTCCCATCCTTAACCCTTTAAGACCGGAGGGCGTACAATTACGTCCTTTTTTAAAGCGGTAATTGTACGCCCTCCGGTTTTTTGTTACTTACCCAGTTGCCGGTGATCGCGGTTGGGGGGACTGCCAGGGAGCCCCCCGCGGCACGTCTGCCCTCCAGAAGCCCCCCCGGCCATGTGAAAGTAAGGTCCTTGCGAGGACCTCACAATCACATGGCCGGGTTAGCTGGCTCAGGCATTGCAAGCAGGGGGACTAACTGAAATCAAATTAAAAAAAAACTTAAATCAGTGTAAAAAAAAAATAATTATATATTTAGATCATATATTTATATATATATATATATATATATATAAACACACATATACTGTCTAGGTGTATTTTACTATTAATATATATATAATTATATATGTATATATTAATTTCAAATTACACGTAGACTGATACTGATTAAATATATATATAATTATTGTTATATATATATTTATATATAATATAAAAAAATAAATATGTAGGGGGCGGAGCCGAGCCAGCTAGCAGATCAGTCGCACATTCCCTGAGCTCCTGCAGTGTGAGCCCAAAACCTGCGAATAGCTTTAACCCACTGGCTGGACTCTACCTGCAATTGGGCTCAACGCACAGAGGAGGCTCCTATTGACCTGCCGGTACCTTCCATACCGCTGAACTCGAAAGAAAACCGCAGTGGCGATATGAGGCCTAGCGGAGGCACGGGGGACGGACGGCCGCCTTCCCGCCAGATGCCAACCGCACCAAGCGTACAGACCACACTCACCCCCCCCCCTATGGACTGATGGGGGAGATCTCGGTCCTCACCGGACAGGGTGCTCCGACCTCCACACCGAACGATGGACGCAGCGAACCCCCTACACAAAATGGAGTCAGACGCCCACAAGATGGTGGCTCACCCTGACACGAGAGTGTCAGTTAAGCGATGGCACCAAACTAACAGAGCAGAAACCAAAGCCTGCTCAAGAGACTCTATTACTAAAATCTTTGACAGATTCTGGGCAAAATTGGAGGCTTGCATGCAGCCTTAAATCCTGCGCCGACAAACGCCTACTAAGGTTGGAGCCAACGGCGGACGGAGGTCTGGGGACACTTACCACGGCAACTCCACAACCCACACCCCAGAGTCCTACAGCAAAGGCCCTCCCGGGCTGAGAGCAACACAGGGTATAACCCGACGGTGCAGGCCACACAGGCGGAAAGCAGCTCAGCGACCACGTAAGCAACTACACAAATCTTACCGCACCACCCCTCATGGGGCGACCCTGGACCACGCAGGTTCCCAGGCTCGTGGTCCACAAGTACCGGCTCTTCTACAACCCCGGGGCAGGGGAGGATTCCCACCCCCGGACCGACGAAGCTCCACACCACCCCGACCGAAACCGGACGTGGGACCCAAGCTTGGCAAACACCCACATCCCAGCGGCCGCTGGATTAGCAGCAGCAACACAGCAATCATGGCACACGTTGGGGAAGGGAGCCCTGTGGCGCACAGCAACGGCACGGGTCCCCGAGTCCTGGGCTACAAGACACCGGCCTCGCAACGAGCCAGGAGTGGGAGAGGGCAATCGGTTGAACCCTGGTCGGCAATCAACCCCAACGAGTCCATCAGGCGTGTAACTACAGCCTCCAGATTGGGCGTCGGCTGATCTCTCGGGAACTGACCCACAAAATCTCTCATAACCCGTGCCTGGGCATGTACGTGAGAACTCTTTTTACCTAAGCATACTCATTATTAACTATACATTTTTCATACCACCGAAGTTTTCATTAACTTGCTTTACGTTTCAAGCAGCCTTCCACTTTGAAGCATGTTTATTGTATGTCTTGTACTGAGGCAGAAGCATCAATGACTTATCATTATCATTATTAGATTAAAACCGAGAAGGCATTTGTTTAACCCCTTAAGGACCAAACTTCTGGAATAAAATGGAATCATGACGTGTCACACACGTCATGTGTCCTTAAGGGGTTAAAGCCTTCTGTAGCATCAATGTTAATTAACATGAGCAGCGTGTTTGCATGTAACAGGGCAATCTTTATTATTTCTTTTAAACTACGTTAGCTGCAGAACAGTACTATGTCATTATAGCCTTAGATCTCCACTTTATTGTTCCGACCAGTCTACTGTTCTTTGCCTTATTTTGCATCTGACTGACTACATTATAATCTACGTATTGCATTTTATATGCGCTTGCCCCTAATAGGCATTACCACACAAAGCATATCACTTACGCCTGTCTCTAAAATGCTTCGCTACACTACACACTGCACTATACTAAAACGGGGCACAGCTGCTCCACTGTGCAACAACTACTGTTAATCTACAAAACGAGTTCACACACCATACCTATACTAGCATAGATGACCTAACAATCTCAAGCAACCAGCATCATTCTTTTGTTATATGTTGTTATATTATAATCTTCTACCTATATATAAATACGTAAAATTGTGCACTGTTAACATATACCCCTGTTATAAATGTTCTGAAATACAAATGTGGAATGCCGTCGGGGTACCACCTGCAAGCTTGTTATACATATATGCACTGCAAAAAAATAATAATATGTAAATACGTAAAAAAATAAAATTAAAAAATAATTAAAAATAAATAATAAAAAAATATATAGATGTGTTATTTAGTTCTAACTGTATTGTGATATTAATATATATATTTATTTATATCAAAATACACGTAGAACGAAATAATATATATATCTATATACATAAATATATACGTATATATCACTATATATATATATATATATACCTATATATAAATAAAAATATTTTAAAAAATTATATACATACATATATTAATTCTACACATATATTTATGTAATATTTTTACATAATTAGGTATCCTAATTAATTACAATTAGCGGGACCTGCCTGACAACCCATGCCAAAAGTATAGGGAATTTAATTTGCTAGCACTATATTTAACCCTATAACTTTCCAAGACACCATAAAACCTATACATGGGGGGTACTGTTTTACTTGGGAGACTTCGCTGAACACAAATATTAGTGTTTTAAAACAGTAAAATGTATTACAACGATGATATCGCCAGTAAAAGTGACGTTTTTTGCATTTTTCACGCACAAACAGCACTTACACGGACGATATTATTGCTGCAATACTTTTTACTGTTTTGAAACACAAATATTTGTGTTCAGCGAAGTACAACAGTACCCCTCATGTACAGGTTTTATGGTGTTTTCAAAAGTTACAGCGTCAAATATTAGGCTTGTGTTTCATTTTTTTCACATTAAAATTCGCCAGATTGGTTACGTTGCCTTTGAGACCCTATGGTAGCCCAGGAATGAAAATTACCCCTATGATGGCATACCATTTGAAATAGTAGACAACCCAAGGTATTGCAAACAGGTTATGCCCAGTCTTTTGTAGTAGCCACTTAGTCACAAACACTGGCCAAAATTGGCGTTGTTTGCATTTTTTTCACACAAACAAATACTAACGCTAACTTTGGCCAGTGTTTGTGACCAAATGGCTACTAAAAAAGACTGGACATACCCCATTAGCAATACCTTGGGTTGTCTACTATTGCAAATGGTATGCCATTATGGGTGTACATTTTATTCCTGGGCTACTATACAGTCCCAAAGGCAATGTAACCAATCTGGCGAATTTCAAATGTAACGTGCTATATTTGACCCTGTAACTTCCCAAAACACCATAAAACCTGTACATAGGGGGTACTGTTTTACACGTGAGACTTTGCTGAATACAAATATGTGTATTTTAAAAGCAGTAAAAGCAAACAGTATTATGACATTGACAGTTAAAATGTCACATAGAACTAAAAAAATAACAAAAATTATTATTTTCTCCCATTTTTTTCATAGTAATTATGTTTCATAGCTAAATATTTGATATTAAATGAAAGCCCTGTTTCACCCGAATAAAATGATCTATAATAAGTGTGGGTGCATTTAATATGAAAGAGGTGAATTACGGTTGGACAGACATATAGCGCAAATGCCAGGTTTTGTTTACGTTTTGTTTCGTTCACAACTTGTACATTTGGCTCAGTCCTTAAGGGGTTAAACAAGCAGAGGAAGCCAGGGCCATGTTGGCAACTATTTCCATTCCAGAAAAGGTTTTTATAATGCATAATACAAATTTCAATGCTCGGCCATGCACAGTGATGCAGAGTTTGCCAGATCTACGTGATTTTTGTTTGTTTTGCTCCCCTCTTCCCAGTAAGCTGGTATTCCTTGATATAATAAGATGGTAAAATAAACTACCAGTTGGATGGCTTTCAATAGATTAATTATATATATATAAAAAAACAATAATAGTAATCCTTTCGTTCCATTTGCTGTATTGGGTGGTGAATAAAGCATAGTTTGTGTAATCATCTCATGGTGAAAGCTTGCTTTATCTAGACATATTACACATTATTTATCTAGACATATTACACATTATTTATCTAGACATATTACACATTTCTCATTGTCTGTATCCACTCTGATAGTGAAGGCAGTGCAGGGCCAGGGGATATTATGGGTAGCTCTGTGGTTTTCAATGGAAAGGAAAGCGATGTTTATATAATGTTGACAATTGATGAAAACATAAACCACTACTAGTTTTCTGTTTCTTTTTATGGAAGAAAAGCAAACATTTTTAACATGTTTTCGATAACAGAATCTGGTTAGCCACTGGCCCCAGGCATTCGTAACACTGCTTTAGTCAATTAACTTCATTCTGCCTGTTCAGGTAATTAGCTGAAGTAGGACCATTCCTCACATGTATTCCAAAAGAAAGTTACCTGCAGTATGTCTGAGGATCATGGGAAGTGTATTCCACAACATCTGGGTTTGCTGAGACTGACACGACATGAATATGTGGCTTTCTTAATCCGTTGTCTGTAGAAAATTTGGCATACCTTGGTGCTGCCGTGATGAAAAATGTGGAATATGGCATTGCCCCTCTAATTTAAAAATCATTATCTTCAGATTAGATTAACTGTCCCACTGCATGAAACATTTTTTCATCATCCTCAGCCAGCACACTGTCCCTTGCAGTATCTTGAGCCTCAGTGGACTTTTTTTTTTTTTTTGCATTTTCTTACTTTAAGCACAAAATATTTTGGTGGTTTTTTTTGCATTTTTCTTTTTTTTCCCCGCAATACATATTTTTTCAATCTGACGGAAGGAATGGAATGTAACCAGCAGTAGGCTCGTAGCATATACTATTTAATGGTGCATATGATCCTAATCTGATCCTAATTTATACCAGTATGATTGCAGGGGTAACTAGGAAGGAAGCAGCCTGGAGAAGCACATGTTTCCAATCATCAATTAAAATAATATGTATAAACACAGAATGTCTTGTAATATATATGTCTGTGTGTGTAATCTATCCTGGATCTATGGCGGGCCCGGTCAAATATGAACTTCTAAATAACCACATCATATTAAACTACATGCATTTTATTGGTTGAGTTAGCCTTCGCTATAAGAGAACATATGAAATACTGTCCACTTGTTCATTTTGTTTTCTTCTGATTTTAAATAAGCAGTAAAGGGTTAAACGGTCCCATATGTTGATATTCTCCCAGAGAAATGGTCTTTGATAAATGCAAAAGTTTTTGTGAGTGTTGGGAGAGATAATGTTCAAGCTCTGATGTAGATTATGTCCTATTATAATGTCTAATACAATTTGCACTTGTTGAGTGTGATTGGACCCTGGAGTGTCTACTTAACAAGCTATAAATATGCCATCTGTTGGATCCATTGATTCAAAAACTTAATCTCCAATGAGTGCGTGACAAATCCCATTAGAGGCTAGTAGAGAACACCTTTTGTTGAACTAATATGTGTTAATTATAGTATCAGTTGACAAACAGAGAGACCATTTACAACATCTTAGATGCATGTTGTGCACGGCCTTGCTAGGACTCTGGGATAGGGATGTGGGTGACAGATTTATTGAGTTTTAATCAACAATTATATTCGTTATAGTTGAACATTTAGCGGTGACTTTTATTCATGTAATCTGTGCATTTTGGTATAATCATGGTGTTTCTAAACATATTTAATTTGGAAACACTAAGATTTAGTTTAAATTTGTTTAGCTTTGTCATGGGTAACTTCACAGTCTGTCCACCAAAGTAGTAATGGTGTTTGTGAACAAACCATGAGGCTTTCAATCCCTATACAGACAGAGCTACACAGAACTGTATCATGCAGCATGGTAGCCAGTGACTAGAATCTACGCATTCATTGTGATAGTTAATCACCAATCCCAGCATCTAAATAACGGATAACACCTTTTAAAACTATGGATGTAAGGCTTGGTACAGCTACAAACAGTTTGTGTTTGCTTTGTAATTTGTGATATAGTAAAAAAGCATCACATTGTATGTAATGTTGACTTGGAAATAAACCATTTAAGGGACATGTTGCTTTTCGAATCTGAATTCAAGTCATGGTTTGAGCCACTAAATGTTTAATATGCTGTTATTTATGCTATTGGTTTATTGGCCAGGGTTTATATAGAAAACAACCACGTGTTCTTAAAAAAAACAATACCAATATATCGTATGTATGGCTGCCTTTTAAGAGAAAGCGATGGATTACATTGAACTGAACATTACCAAAAGTCGTCGGTCACAAACGCACAGAACCTCGGCCGGCCATTGGTGTATGCCTGATATCTTGGGAACCATAGCTCGGATTCTTCATGTTTTAGAAATGTATTTATTTTTACCCTTTATCAGAGACTGTGTTGTCACATAATTGTACCTTGTGAAAATGAGTGGTATCCCACAATGATGTACACACAACATAGTTAAAAGTCACATATCTATTTACCTCCTTAAAGGGATACTATAGGCACACAGACCACTTGACCTCGGTGAAATCGTCTGGGTGCCATGTTCCCTGCATTTTCACCCTGCAAATGGAAAAAAAAAATGGTTTTCTGTAAGAACGGTCCTATTTTCATTGCAAGGTTTAAGTGCCTCTAGTGACCGTCACTCTGAGGAAAAAGCAGAATAAAACTTTACTTTTATCAGATGTTTCAGAGAGACTGCAATGTATGCACACTAGCCACCTATTGGTTTTCTATTGGAAAGCATCGGATTGGCTTAGATGATCAATCTTGATTATCTCAGCCAAGGAGGTGTGGCTAGCCATGGAGACCAGTGCTACGAGGGAGAATAGGTAAGTCAAACTGTTTTTTGTTTTTTTTCTTCCCTTGATGTGGGGGGCAGCCATTTAAACAGCCACCATGGAACTACAACATTAGGAATACACATTTTGTATTCCTAGGAGTATAGTGTTCCTTTAATTATTAGAGTGAGGTAAAACAGATCTGCCACCAGCAGAAAGGTGGCAAAACCCAGGTCAAGAAAAAGCGCTGACCTCAAAGAAAGCTGTAATAATAAAGGGAAGGATTTGGCAAGCTATTCAGAAAAAAATAATCAAAAACATTTCATTGTCGAAGGCAGGAAATAAAACCACATTTTCAGAAACCAAATTCCTTTCATGTTGCTTCCATTAGCATTGTACCAATGCATTTACATTTAGACTTTGTTACACTTTGTTTTTACACGTATTAAAAACCCAAAACAAAAGATGTATTTATTTTAAATCCAGGGCTATTTACTAACTAGCGTGTGAATTACCAGGAATTCAAAGAGAATTTGCCATTTCAGGACAAAATTGTCCAAATGAAACTGTATTGGAGAATTTTCAGTTTTGGTTATTTTGGCCTCAAATTTGTAATTCATGTAACATTCCTGACAAATCACACTATAATGAATAACCATGACTATTTTAAAATTCTTCTCTTTAAAGGGACTCTCCAGTGCCAGGATCCGGCAGTGCCCCCTTCCCTCCCGGCCTCCATCCCATGTCGCTGAAGGGGATAAAACCCTTTCAGCTACTTACCTGAATCCAGCGCCAAACTACTTACCTGAATCAAATGACCCTCGGCGCTGGGTCAGACTCAGCCCATGCTCCTGACGTCGGCGGGGGAGACCTAATGCTCAGCGCGGTAATGGCTGCGTACGCATTAGACACCCCCTCCCTACCCCGATAGGAAAGCATTAATCAATGCTTTCCTATGGGGAAAATCTGACGCTGGAGGTCCGTGAAGACGTCGGTTTGGATTCCAGAAGCCCTCTAGTGGCTGTCTGTCAGACAGCCACAGAGGGCAGACTTAGAGCTGCAATATGGGCACAGCACCCAGACCACTTCAATTAGCTGAAGTGGTCTGAGTGCCTGGGTTGTCCCTTTGTTATTTCACAGGCTGAGAACAAATTATAAGACCTACCTATCTATCCATTCTATCTAATCCAGGGACAGGCAACCTCCGGCTCGCCAGATGTGAACTACATCTCCCATAATTCTCTTAAAGCCATAATGCTTGCAAAGCATCAGAGGAAATGTATCCCCTTTGGAGTGCCAAACATTGTCCTCCTTTGATCTAGTCTATTCATTGATTCATCTATTTATTACATATTTGGAATATGACTAGTGTGACATGCAAGAGAGGAAGTATAGCCTCCGGCAAGATCCTGTGGAGCGGTGGCTCGTACATGGTTTAGATACCATTTATATGTTATTTATATGTTAGCATTACGTTACAGTGACAACTGTACTTTTGTGTATTGTATACACTAAAAACTTGTCTTGGCTTATATCTGACAGCCTAATTAAAATAAACATGATTCATACATTTATTTACAGGTTTAACTTTTAACTAACATTTCTTGTTAGCAACAAAAGTATTAAACTCACAAAAGTGGTGAAAAGACAGGATTGGATTTGGAAAAATATGGTCATACAATGGTTCCTTTTTGTCACAAATTTTATATTCATTACTTTTTAACAAATTGTCTACTATCCCCAGTAGTAAAACTATATTTTGCTTCTCTGTGACATAACACAACATTTCATTAAAGATTTAATCTCAGAGGTGGCCTAAAAGGAAAGGCGCAGGTGAAGCAATTAAACTGGCCAAAGTTTTAACACTTAATAATTTAAATTCTGATCTCAGATGTTCCTTTCCATGAGTGATGCCATCAATGTAGCTTTAACCATCTGAAGTGTTTTACTGGAGGTCTTGAATTTATATCCCTCCCTGCCAGAACCCCTCTCTCCGTCTACCAAAACTTGTCAAAAATGCGTCTGTGTTAAGTTGCTTGGTGTTACCCCAGAAAAAAAAAATGTACACATTGATAGTCTGTCTGTTTTAAGAAGCAATGTTTATGACTGAAACTTTCCTCGGGTCCCCCAGTGGCAAGATGTGAAAATCAAAGTGTAACATTACTGTTATAGCCTTTTAATTAGTTCTAGGATATTTTAGCCTACACACAACGCAAGTCACAACATGCTGTGCAGAGAAATCTGAATTGTGTACATATGGATGTTCAAGTAAATGAATTAGCATTTTATATATATTTCTTTTTCTGAAACAATGTTCTGCTTTGTTTTAGGTATCTAAACCATGTACGAGCCACCGCTCCACAGGATCTTGCCGGAGGCTATACTTCCTCTCTTGCATGTCACAGGGCACTGCAAGATGCTTTCAGTGGCCTGTTTTGGCAGCCACATTAGCCCACGTACTTTAGTCTGAAGAATACGGACGTTGGCATGAAACCAGGATGTAACACAAGCGAATCTGGTAAAATTACTGCCATCTGCATCATGGTTAAGCTGCTGTGCACTTTAATAAAGACAGCTGTGTTTAAGGGAAAGAAAAAATAAAGACAGAAATAATAAAGGGGTATTTTTTTTGAAAGCTGCATAAAACCCAATACATTTTTTGGTCCTGTATTACCGCTGTGAGCAACTGAAACAACAAGTCCCGTCGGACAGCAGCAGTGAATAATTCCATTTATATCATTGGGATTTCTCGAAGAAGTTGTAAATTTTCTGTTTATTTTTAAATAAATCCAGCTTTTATTAGTTTGTGGTTTTCCTTTTTCTACAAGGCTTTGTAAAGTAAATATTTGTAATGTGTTGGTCACAGAACGTGCGGCATTGGTTAAATATAAAACATAGCGTTGTCGCAAATCCGACATTTTATTCTTTACACACATTTTATTTGTGTTACTTTCTGTTGTAGAACAAACGTTCTGAGTTTGAGTTTCATATTGAGTAAATTTCTGTTTACAATCAATGTCATATTTTTTTTAAATTATTTTTTGTGCTATAATAAAATGATTTACCGAAATCTGACGATATGTTTGTTTTAACTCTCCATTTTAAAGTGACTGCTAAAGTAAAGTGTAGATTATTTGGGCAGCGTTTTCCAGCTGTGACCCCAGAATGTTGATTGTCTTCCGTACTGTGCTAGTGTATAAATAGCTTTAACACTTGCAGTGTAATGACCCGGGGGTGAAGGTTAAGGTTTATTTACCTGAAGCTGTCCCTCACGGCTGCCGCCATCTTCATCCGGTGGGTCCTCTTCAGCTACCTGCACTTCATCTGCTAGGAGCCCACGTTAATGCTGTGCACTCATGCATGCGCAAGAGTTCAGCGCTGAGGTCTATGAGAGATACTTTTTAGACCATTGTTTTTTCCCCTGTGATCGCTGGTGGAAATTACAAAACGTGACAGTCGTAGCTCTGCCTTTTGTCAATTTTTGTCAGGCATAGGGAATATACATATGACAAAGTAGTCATCTATTTTGTCTTAGCATCTCTTCTGACTGCATCCGAATGTCGGTGAAATTCCAACACAGTCAGTGTGTGTATTTCATAAAGACAGAGTGTGGGGGAGTGATGGTGTCGCTTTAAAGTTAAATAATAAATACTGAATTGTGAGAAAATTGAGACTGGAAGATGATTCATATTCTGAATGAGTCCTCAGAAAGAAAGGCAGTTTTTTTTAACTTTAGCAGTAACTTTAAAATGGGACATATTTTGAATTAAACACCACAATCAGATTTTGAGAGAATTTTATTATATAAAAGCAAAATGTAATGCATCCCTTTAATTTAAGGACACATGACATGTGTGACATGTCATGATTCCCTTTTATTCCAGAAGTTTGGTCCTTAAGGGGTTTAAGGGTTTCTCGAATTCTTTTGTTTTTCTTTAAATAAAGCCCCACTGGCATTATTCTGTAAATCCTCCCCACTGCTAAAAATAAACAAACAACAAAATGCTCAAAAAGCATTTTAGAAAATGACTTGCCTTAATCCAGCAGTGTGATGCTTCCATTGCTGTTTGGCACATCCCTGTCTAATGTCAGAGGAGTCGACCATTGAGCCTTAAATTGTACACAGAATTGACATTAGACAGTCAGGAGAGTAACTCGCCCCCGGCATGCAAGTGCCAATAATCTGAAGCACTGCACATCCAAAAGCAGAAGTGGTCATGGTGGTTGGACGTCTTGAAACTCTTACCAATATGAAACATTGTGCCAATTGATACTATCATCATATTTTTGTCATAAAGATTTCCACTAGGCTGGGCCTGTTTATTAAATCATTTTACTTTTTCATGCTGCAGCAAAGAGACTGGAGTCCCCATCCAGTGGAGGACCACCAAAGATGCCTCTTTTAATGGGTTAAATTTTATTTCTCAGACATCGATAGTGTTTTATGATTTTTCAGAAAATCATACTTTTCTCCACAGTGGAGCTCATTCCTGTGTTACTCATGATTTCCTTCAGAATTAATTCTAATGTAGTTCTACAACATCATTTTATCTGCTTAATATCCATTATTAAAAAATCTGGTTAAGTGAAATGCTGCATTTCAGAATCAATACACAATTTTAGGAACTGCTGACAAAACCAAAGTATATTTGTTAGATACAAGTAAATAAGTTGTACCATACGGGTGAGGGAAATATATTTTTACATTTATCACTATAAGCAAATACCATGGATGGCACTACAGAAGCTTTGAGAGTAAGTTAATCCAGTGGGTGTTCAAAACTAAATGCAGGAGATTCCATGAAACTACCCTAATGTGTGGCAGTCAATGCAGCTTGTCCTATGCCGTCTCCACTAGGCAACCGAACAAGTTTGCATCTCTTATCACCTTCACCAATTACTGTAATGTTCGTGGTACCTCTGTGTTTTAGTCAGCTGTGCGGGTTATGTTCCAGGTTGACAGAGGGGTATCTTCAGCATTTGTCCGATACCTGTGGTAAAAGGTCTGTATCATTGATCTGGTTTTATACCACTTTGCAAGTTAATATCCAGAGGATGGTCAAGGCAAACCAACAGGTCAGAATTTAGGCTTTTTCCAATTATATTCCAGGGATACTTAGAAAACATGGGCTGAGAACCATAGACACATCGGTCAGGAGATTAAATCTCATATTTCGAGACACTTACAGAAGTTACCTGGTGGTGGGTAAGGGTAAGATTAAGCATTTCAGATTTTCTTCCATTGATTTTCAAAAGGATACTTAGAACAATAGCCCTTGATTCGGGGTTATTAACTTTACACTGAATGTTCACAAATTAAATCGAAATGGCAAAACTGAAGCGAAAATGGCCAAATTGTGACTTTGGAGAGATTTACCAGATCTACTACTTTTGCCTCGGTTTTTCCATTTGAATTTAATTTGTGAAAATCGTGTTTAGTCCGTCACCATGTATAATTTGTAGAGAAGCAATGTTGGCTTGTGTGTGGCTGGGATATATTGCAAGGCAAGCTGGGTGTGAATCTGCAGTGATTTTGTTCTGGATCCTGATGTCCAAAGAGATACAGACACTTGTCAAAGTCTCAGTAGATGCACATTGTAAAGTGTGAAGGGATGTTTTGGTTTCAACACTCTCTAGCAGGGATAGCTGTAGAACAGAGCCTATGGGAAAGCACGGTGATTGCCTGAGAACTTCTGATGATGCCAGCCAAGGACGGAGATCAGGGGCAGAGCCAACAACAGCAGACTGGAATAAAGGTACGATTTTGGGGGGCTAGATAGTGATTTTACGGTTAGGAATAAATTGTTTTCCTGAACCTATAGGGTTCCTTTAATTACAATGGGCTGATGGGGTGCCAGGGTGTTCCTTTAATAGTAGCGGAGATGGAACAATAGCAATCAATGCTACAAGTAATATCATGTGTTAAACTAATACAGTGCCTTCCAAACCAGTCCTCAAATCATTGGACTTAGCCCAATTCTGTAACAATAAGGATAGTAACGAAACCTGAACCGTTGTTTGCCTTGAACTGGATTGGGATAAACTACAGCATAATTTCATTAAAAAAAAATAATCTATAATTTGCTTCAACTGACCAAGTTTAGTTCACAGCTAGTAACAGCAACTGCTTCATACAAAAAAAAATAATAATTTAAGATCGGTCATTAAACACTCGCCACAAACTGAGACCCTGATTTAAAACATGTGTTGATGTTTTTATCAAGAAATTCAACAACCTGCATGCAATTTCTTAGCAATATATTTTTATTAAAAGAAAAATAAAATGAAAAAGGTCGTCCCAATATAAAACTTAATTTACAGAATGAAAATGTCTTGATCCCTGGATTAATTTTCTGTGGTGCTCTCTTCTTCTGTTCGTGAACGTTTAGCGGTCGGTTCATCTGGAAACAAAATGAAGTCACATTAAATTAATGTCAAATGACAGAATATATATTTCCACTATAAATACACACGTCTGGAAAAATAATAATTAGTAAAAGTGTTAGATGTCAAAGTGTTACCAGTCTACCCCATGTTGACATGGTAACTGTAGCCCCATAGATGGAAAAATCTGTTTTTACTACAAAACATTTTTTCCATGGGTTTTCTTTAATTTTACGTTAACTTCATAGCTGTAGGGGAAGCCTGTGAGATTTGCCGTGGGACTAGACTTCATTGCAAAGTCCACAAGATTTAGGAGGATGGCTACCCAGGTTTGAGTGCCCTGACCACTGTTATTTAAACTGATTACATATATTTTGATGTTTGCTTCCAATAAAAAAAACAACAGATTTTCATGGAAACTTTAGCTCTGAGATCACAAATCATTTATAAATGTCTAAAGCTTTTGTGGACTAAGTTTCTTATCTGTTTCAGCCAACCATAAGCTAAGATTAACTGGAGTTATACATCACATATGTATATTAACTAGCCTAAGCCAGATTATGACTTGGTATGATAGGAGTTATACATTGTCAAGAGCCAGGCAGCAGGAACTTTAATGCTATTAGTTATTCACTAAAGTGATAATTATCAGGAATTAAAAATTAATTTCAAATGTTAGACTGAAATAGCCAAACAGGAAGTAGAGCTGACTGGGATAATTTGGTCAATTCTGCTAAAAGGGACACTGTAGGCAACCAGACCACTTAAGCTGATTGGAGTAATCTGTGTGCAGTGTCCCTATCGCATTTAGTGCTGCAATGTAAAACATTGAAGTTCCAGAGAAACTGTAATGTTTACATTGCAGCTCCAAGTCTGCCCTCAGTGGCCGTCTACCAGATAGCTACTAGGGATGCTTCCTGGATCGAAGCGGACTTTTGGTCCAGTATCTGATGCTGGACAACCTCCTGCTCTGTATGAGGACATCCAGCGGCAGATTTTCCATATAGGAAGACAGCATTAATTCAATTAGATTAGAGCCTGCCCGTCGCGGGACGTCGGAGGAGAAGGAACCACAACTAGGTAAGTAAATAAAGGGTTTATAACCCTTTATTAACCGGGGAGGAAGGGCGGGTCGATATTGCCAGGAATACAGCTTTGTATTCCTGGCACTATAGCATCCTTTTAAGGTCTTACATTTTTAAATTTTAAATTTACTTTGAACTCCTGACAATGTTTTTTTTTTTTGCAGATTGTAGAAACAAATTACAAATAAAACCCCAGTTGGATCCTATTAAAAAATGGTTAATTTTTAGACCAAAAAATTAAGTTATTTATACACACAAACTCCATAAGACAGAAAAGTTGTAACATCCAATTTCAGAAGCTTACCAGCAGTGTCGGCCCGTGTTTTATAAAGCACCTTGGCAGGAACCTGGAAACTTATACACATCATATCTTTGTTAGGGGCCACATTCCTCACCAGATGCACAGAGCAATCATCTAACTGCGCCCCCAAAATAGACTCTGCCTTCTCTTTAACGTCTCTTTTCGGATCGTCATCTTTTGAAAAGCTGTAGCAGTGCACAGTTGGCAAAACAGCGTCACTACAAGGCTCTTCTTCACAGAGATTTATAAAAGCATCAAGGAACTCAATCGCCATCGCTGGTAAATTCATAACTATGTGGATCTTGTTCTTTTGTTCATTAGAAAATAACTTTATATACTTAAGTAGCTCCTTCTTTACTATTGTTTTGATAAAGTCGCACCCATCGACGTTGGATGCAAAAACCTTTTTGTCTACTTTGTTCAGTTTGCAGTTGTGCAATAGCCATTTGTAAGACTCAGGATTCAAGTCATTGGCGTAAACAATGCAATTCTTTTTGGCCGTGGGAATGGCAAATGGTCCTACTCCTGCAAAAACATCAAAAAGAACATCCCCTGGCTTTAAGACATGAATGATGCGTTCATGCTCCGTGGAGAGGCGTGGATTCCAGTATACTTTGGAAAAATCGAATTCATATGTGATGTAATTTTCTTTAACCTAAAAATGAACACATAGTATTTGGTTTTAATAAAAAAAAAAAAAAAAAAACAACACACACACACACAACAACCGCCTCCCCCCCCCCCAAAAAAAAAAAACTTGCCTTAAAAGAACACTATAGGGTTATGAACTCAACCATGTATTCCTGACCCTATATTGTTAAAAACACTTTCTAGCCCCTCTCTCCCCCATAATATAGTAAAATCTTAATTTCAATTCAGGCTGCTGGTGCTGGCTCTGCTCCTGATCTGTCTCCTTGGCTGACATCATCAGAAGAGATTATCTCAGCCAATCACAATGCTTTTCTGTAGGAAAGCATTGTATTGGGTGAGATTGCCAAGGAGGTGGTGCAGGGGTGGGGCCAAATACTACCCTGGCCAATCATCATCTCTTCATAGAGATGCATTGAATCAATGCATCCCTACGAGGAAAGTTCAGTGTCTGCATGCAGAGGGTGAAGACACTGAAAGTCAGTTACACTGTGCAGCACTGCCCCAGGAAGCAACTCTAGTAGCCATCTAAAGAGTGTTCAATGGGGTGTCCCTAGGCTGTAAATACTGCCTTTTCTCGAGGTGGTGGTGGTGGGGGCGGGGGAGAACCAGTGTTAACTACAAAAAGCCTGCAAGGACAGACTATACTTGGTAACAGATAAATACATTAAGCTGTAGTTGTTCTGGTGACTAATGTCCCTTTAACCCAGGGGTCCTCAAACTCCGGCCCCCCAGATGTTGCTGAACTACAACTCCCATGATTCTCTGGCTATCTATGTAATTCAAAGAATCATGGGAGTTGTAGTTCAGCAACATCAAGGGCCACAGTTTGAGGACCCCTGCTTTAACCTGTAAAATCAGGATGTTTAATCTTCTTTGCTCTGGAACAACCCCACCATAAAAATAATTTTAAGGGGGGGCGTGGCTAACTGCTGATCCGAATGGACGTACCTTGCTAAGCTCCTCAAATCCAACAGCTGAATCCAACACAATCCGGGCACATCCACAATCACAGGTAACCCCCAAAACACCCAATCTTCCCACCAAGGCTCAGGGAAAACGCAGACAGCAAAATCCAGCTTCCTAACAAGGTTTTTCAGAGACACGGCAGATAGGACGGTCGACCAGGATGATCCCAAGATGGCGCTCACTTCACAGGGCGACAGCTCTCCGCCGTCAAGTCCGGCGGGATCAGACACCTATCACTCAACTTGACCCATGCCTCCGGGAAATATTCGCAAACCTCCAGACGAAAAGAGACATAGAAAGTATGCTACACAAACTTGAAAGCTATTTTCAGAAGAAACTAGAGGCCCTGGGAACGGACATATGCCAGGTGGGTAAGCGAGTGAGCTCCCTTGAAGACGACAGGGACCTGCTCTTCTCCCAAATGCAACACCTGCAATCAATGGTCGAAGCCAATACCTCAGCTATGGCTGCCTACCAAAGATCACTAGATGATCTCGACAATCGAGGGCACCACAACACTTTGTGGATCAAAGGCCTACCTGAACAAAATCAGGAAGAGCTCCATCGGCTGCGCCAGGAGCCTTTAAACCTCATCCTTGCCAAGCCAGCGGATAACCCAGTGATCATAGACCGAGCACATCGCTCCCTCCGACCCAGAGGGTCTCAGGTGGATACATCGAGGGACGTTATCTGCCGACTGCCCTATTATTCCTGCAAGAAGGATCTGCTCCGTACCCCGAGGAATACATCTCAACCGCTATTATTCCATGAAGTTCCAATCCAAATCTTTCCGGATCTATCATGTGTGACTCTCCAGGCATGAAGGCTCCTGAGGATGATCACCGACCTGCTCAGATGCCAGAACATCAGGTACCGATGGGGCTTATAGTAGCAAGACAGGGCACTACATTTACGATTTCCTCTATACATGATGTATCACCATTCCTCTCTCTGGACTTACTTGATGTTCAGGTTGAAGATTGGTATGCAACCTAACTAAGGTTGATGTCCAACCTAATACAGCCCCCAACCTTGGCAGATGGGGACCAAGAGACTCCATATTGAAATGTCGGACAGACAAGCACCACAATCCACATCCAGACGTCCGATCACATAATTCCAAGGGACACCCTAATATCTATTTGACTTCTCCCAAGTGTCTCACTCAACCGACACCATAACTTGAACTTTGACAGGGCAGATCACAAAAGCAGCAAAAAAAAAAAAAAGAAAGAAAATTATGTATATATCACTTTCCAAGACCCAATACGTGAAATGTATAAACTATGCGGCGCATTTGAGTCGCTATACAGTCACCATCTACGATTAACCTACTACTGCAAAGGAACGGGACCTGAGACATGTGCCATCATCCACACTTGTAGAACCCAACGCTATCTCATCTGCTGCAGACATTGGCAGTGGATATAGGAACAGTCCGTAGAAAGAACTTTCCACATGCTAGTACACTACTGCTGCCCATCTAACGTACTGCTGAACCCACTCCTAGCCTTCAGTACCTATAAAGGACACAATAAGCCGGATTGTACTAGTTACGGTCGTGGGGACAATTAACTGTTTCTAAGAAGTCTTAAGCTAAAGTCCTTGTGAAGAGTGGCCTCGGGACAGTTAGATGTTTTTTGCTAGAAGTTTGTTATATTATATATGAATATATCTATGTATTGCGCAGACGAGGCATTGATACTACATTTACCATTGTGTATCTTTTATTGTTTGGTGATATACTAAGCCTAAACCGTGCATCTGTTGTAACCTGAATAATATGCAAATAACAAATTTACAAATAAAAAAATATATTTTAAGAACATCTGTAAAATATACACATTAACTGAAAGCTATTACATACTGAGAAAAACAACAAAAATTTAATATAAAAGTCTCAAAATAGAGCAATAAGAATAAATCTGCAAATTCCAAGACCATCTCCCATGATGCTTTGACAAGCTAAGCTCCACTAGAAGATTCAAGTCCAGTGCCCAACGGCAATTGTGACGGGAAGTACTACTAGCGCCCAACACCTTGCAAAAGTATGGACATTTGTGATGCCAAAAAAACAACAATGTAATAATTATTTGACATGTTTGCCAGTTTGTAGTTTCCTTTTGTCTGCACCCATTTTATTGATCATCGATGGCTACTGAGTGCCAAAGGTTATCAATCATTGAACTTAAATATACTGAGTGAGGGTTGTTAAGCTCCCATGAAGGTGACATTGGGGTTTTCTACAAGTCATACGATCAAGCTGTTGGATAACTACAGTGCAGATCATCAGACCTCTACAGCTACGAGTACACCTGTTTGAGATACACTCAGAACTCCAGACACAGATGTTGACATTCGATAATATTTGGGAGAGTTAATACAGTAATACACAGTGGACCCAACGGTTTGCTCACTTATCTTCTCAAGCAGAAACTAACCTTAGTGATCATGTTTTCCTCACCAGCTAAAACCTCCATTTGAAAATTTCTATATGTCGAGTCGATGGTGTTTATCTTATTCACGACGGAGGTGATACCTGGATTTTTGTCCAGGATGACTTGGCCTGCAAGAAAAAAAAAATATCTGGTTATGGATCTGGACCTTAGAACTTCTCCCTTTTAAAACAAAGATAATCAAACTAATGGCTAATGGTATAATACACTTTTCATCATTAAATAACCCTTCTAAACAAAACATTTCACTAGAACCTATTTATTTTAATGTGTTCTTCACAGCAAAACCATATAGATGCATGGAACACCTGTCAAGCCCCCCTCCGTTTTAGGTAAAAAAAATAAAAATAAAAAGTTAAACCAAAAACATAGTTGTGCATTTTTTTTCAGTTCTGCTATTGTGGCATAAAATCTGAAATTCAGTTCACAGTTTAGTGAATTGTATATTGTGGCTAACACACACACACAAAAAAACAAAAGTAAGTTGAAGTTGGTTCAATTACATACCAATCAAATTCTTGTATGGAAGCTGGTGTTCCCGAAGGTTCATGTGAGCAATATGTCCAACTCTACTAAAACCGGATGTGACATCTTGGCCTTTTGGTAAGACTGCCCGCAAGATTTCATCGCCTTTAAAATTTTCATAAGTGAGCTGTAGCTCATATTGGGTAATCTGAGTGCTGACTCCAAATTTCTTAAAGAGTAAATGGTCACACTCCTCAAATGAGTCCTCGGAGGTTACTTTAAATGGGTCCAACAGGACCAGTTTGTTTATTTCATCTTTGGGATCCTCAATCACTCTCTTTAGATGGGGCCTTTGTACAAGTCTGTGTTTCAGGGCTTTCATCACCTGATTTATGATCTCTTTCTTTACTCGAATCACAGGAACAGTTATAGGTTTACTGAAGGCGTCTCGGTCTAGACAAGTCATCCCACTCACGCTTGGATTCGGGGAGTAAAGACCTGCATCAAATTGACAATCTTGCATTTCTGCCATGGTGGAGAGACTGCCTCGCTGAAGGAACGATCTCAGAGTAATCTTATCAGTAGACCACTGGTGGCATGGTTTAAAGAGCTTATTCAGTTTGTGGGTACCACAGTCATGAAGAAGATTTACTAAATACCAAACTTGTTTTACAAACCTGCAAAATAGGTAACAGAATAATTTAATACCATTATACCCAACATTTAATAAAATGTATACTATATAACCACACAATCACTAGAGATGGTCATGATTTGCAGATGAATTGCCGTCAGCGAATTTGCTAAAGATTTAGTGCAGAAGTAGGGAGCCTTCGGCACTCCAGATTTTGCAGACTACATATCCCATAATGATCTTACAGGCGTAATGCTGCAAAGCATCATGGGAGATGTAGTCCACAACACCTGGAGTGCTGAATGTTGCTTACCCCTGATTTAGAGAATGTCCATTAAAAGGATTGCATTGCAAGAACATTCTCAAGCAGTGCTGTCTTCCTGGTTGTGTTGGTAATGACAATTGACCATTCCTGATTTATATATATTATTTTAACGTGTATCCTTGAGACAATCTACATAAAAACAAACAATTTAGACAGTAATGGTCCCTGCTGAGTGTTCTGACATGATAGAGATTAATGGTGCAAAGGTAATACATGTTTTACCACGTTTCCATAGACCCATATCACATGCTGCCCTGCTGTATGCAGCATTCATATGCTACAGGATCACCTCCCATTTAAATCCTGCAGGGCAGCACTTTTCAAGCCTTGCCCATCAGTATGTATAGTTGATATGCAAGCAGTTTAACAATAACACAGCAATGTTCATTCTAATTATTGCAATGTATTACAACCCCCCCAGTAACAGGTCACTGTTGTCCTCTATGCCCCCCCCCCCCCCCCCCCATGTTATAATATTCCCTGTGCCCCCCTGAACCCCACATGCTGGTTAATAAGATGGCTCTGCGTGTTGTCCTATGATGTCAGTGTGCTCAGTGCTGGCTTACACTCACCCACCTCACCTCATGCTATCAGATCCACCATGCTTGGAGAGAGAGCTGCGTCATCACCCGCCGACTGAGGGCATGGAAGGCGCTGCTGACGTCATCTCGCGGCGCTGGTGTTCCATCAAATTCACATGCAGACTGTGAGGTCCAGGAAGTGAAGCAGCTGGAGTTCCAGGCTGGTGATTAGATGGAGCTGGGAGTCTAGGATCCAGTGCCTGAGTGACCCGGGGTCCAGTGCCTGAGTGACCCAGGGTCCAGTGCCTGAGTGACCCAGGATACAGTGCCTGAGTGACCCGGGGTCCAGTGCCTGAGTGACCCAGGATACAGTGCCTGAGTGACCCGGGGTCCAGTGCCTGAGTGACCCAGGATACAGTGCCTGAGTGACCCAGGGTCCAGTGCCTGAGTGACCCAGGGTCCAGTGCCTGAGTGACCCAGGGTCCAGTGCCTGAGTGACCCAGGGTCCAATGTCTGAGTGACCCAGGGTCCAGTGTCTGAGTGACCCTTTGTAGGACTTGCATTTACAATGATGGCTGGTGGGAGCAGCATTAATACTGAATATGGACCCTGTGTGTCTGCTGAGCAGGAGGAATCTGCCCCCCTCCTGGGGAATGTGAGTAGGACGGGTTAATTATATACTTTATTATTTCAAATAATCTGCCTGGTACAGATACTGTCAGATTGCTACATGCTATCATTATATTCCTTAATCCACACATTGGGTTTAAATATTTACATCTACAAAGCTGTGTATTGTGTTAAAAAAATAAGTTAATTTTATTTTATATATTTAGTGTGTGTGTGTGTGTGTGTGTATATATATATATATATAATATGTGTATGTTATTCCTTTACACTGATTGGAGTATTTTACATTAAGACAGGAATGGTGGATTCCACTGCTCTCTCCTTATTGGAAACACTTGTTTTTTAATTATATGCGCAGCTCGCCCAGACATTGTTTACTTCACTTTGTCATTGCATTCTCTATGGCAGTATGTGTGTCAGAAACACTCAATGAATGCAGACATTCCTGTACTGCCAGTGACTTTAATTGTGGATCGGTTGATTGGACAGTAACTGTAACCAGGTCACAACTTAAACAAACAGTGTAGGCTTGGTTAGTCCATCCTGGCACAGTCTGTCATGGAAAAACCAAACATTGGCTGTGTAACTCCATAACTCCAGTGTTTCCTCGTGTTTCTAACTGTCCCTGGTACACGTTTACCATTCCAATAGCACTGTGTACGTTGCATGGCTCACATATTGATGTTTTACTGGGCGAACCCTGTTTGTGAGTAAGTTGAGATTTATTAGTAATAAAAGGAAGGAACCCTCAAGTTGTTTTGGAAATATAATTCCTATGACCAAGCAATAATAAACTCCTTTCATTTTAAATAGTTTGCTGAGCTTCATGGGGTTTGTAGTTCAAGTTTGGCTGAAGAGCTATATTGGTTGCCCTAGATCAGCTACGCCACAGATGTATCAGCAAGCCATCATGGGAATTGTAGTTTTAGAAACGTATGGATCTATATTTGGAAGCCCAACTCTAGATCTGTATAGCAGGTAATCTATTATTCTAATCCATGCGTTGGCAACCTTTCTCACAACCTTTGGCCCTTTAGATGTTTTGGACTACATCCCCCATAATGCTCCTACACCCATAATGCTGGCGAAGCATCATGGGAGGTGTAGTCCAAAACATCTGGAGTGCCAAAGGTTGCCTATGCCTGATCTAGACAATAATATCTGGAGTTCCGAATGTGGCCTACCCCTGTTCTAATCAAACATCCCTACACATCTTGCTACCTGCCTGAATTCTAGGACATATTGCTGGTTGGCAAATGTGCTGTATACGTGAATTCAGCTATATATTCAGCTATGATTAGCAATCCATTTTTTTTTTTAAATCAGTCTTCTATTGGAAACGATTCTTCTGCTCATGACCGATTTAACCCCCAAAGGACCAATAGTGTTTCTTGTCATTGTCACACTCTGGTTTCGATAGATCCTGTGTCAGTTTGGAATGTTTGTTTATTTACAAGTAGCCCTTTCGCTGTTAAATGAGTGGTTCCAGTTTTAGAGCCTCTTTAACCCCATGATTCCCTTTTATTCCAGAAGTTTGGTCCTTAAGGGGTTAAAGGCGGTTTATAACTAAATGATTTCACATTTGTTCCTTCAAGTGTTAAAGAAAACCAAGGTAGTAACTTCCTTTCAATCAGAGAATAAGAATATATTCCTTATGTTAGGCTGCTGTCTATCATCACATGTTACGGCCAATGATATTTCTTGCTGTCATCGCAGTGTACAGCTTTTATCTGTTACAAAGCCTTCTAAAATCTATCTGTCTGTGATATTAATTCACAACTTTGTGCCACTGTTTTAATGGAAAGGTTTGTTTTCATGGGTTATATATTTTCTGTGCTAATAATCCGTACTGAGTATAATGCCTCGTTTAAAATCACAACAGACTGTATAAGAGAGAAACCCGTTATCCCCCCCCCCCCCCCCCCCCATCTCTTTTATAATAGTAACATGAATATTATTTCTGTGTTCCTCCCGCCTTGCAGAGACCGAGAACCTCCGGAGCATCTTTTGGGCTGTCTGTGTTCAATTTGATGAATGCCATCATGGGAAGCGGCATTTTAGGGTTATCTTATGCAATGGCCAGTACTGGCGTCATTGGCTTTAGGTAGGTACATCCTGTAATACATGAAATACACATACCTAGGCGACTGTATTATAGTATTGTCACATTAAGGGAGACAGTGATGGCAAACCTTTCTGGACTACATTTCCCAATATGCACGCTGTATAAAATAGGGAAATCGCTAGGGTAACCATCACTGCATTAGTTTCTTTGCCAGATAGAGGGTTATTCCAACTACCATGACCATGAACACTGCACATACTGATTTATTTTTTAATTGTGTGCTGGGGGCATGCAGGTGCTCTGAGCTGGCGAATCGGTCCAATCAGAGGCTTTTATATGAAGCTTGTGATTGGCCTGCACTCAGCCCCTGTGATTTAGAAGGGGGCATGGAAGTTGGCGCTGGGAACATCTCCTGGTGCTGGAATCCAGGTAAGAAAAATATCTTTCTTTGCAAGTTATACTGCAAAAAGAGGGAGCCAAATAGCACATATTATAGGGAAAATGCCCCCCTTGCCCCAAAAGGGTGGGACAGTGGGGTTTATTTAGTAAACTCTGACTGTAGTGAATTCAAATGGGGAAAAAATTGTGCTGCATTATCAACTGCCCTTTGCTGTTTACCTTTGTATGCCTATCCTCTTGCCACTGCAGTCGGGGCAGCGCAAGTCTGTTTGTTCCTCTGCCGCACAACAAAAATAAAAATGTACACAAAAACGAAACACTAAAATTCTACAAACTGCGGCAGAGTTTGATAATTTTTCCTGATCTGCTGTTTCAGTCTAAACGTTGAAGAGTTTAATGTACTCCATTTTGCAATCTAGTGAATAAACCCCCATTGATATTCACTTAATCAGGAAATGTTTTCCTGTCAATTCTTCAACACCCCAGTTACATTAACCCCGTGTGTTCCAGGTGCGAATATACTGCGTTGACGATCTTAGCTGCTTTGTTTGTGTGTTTGAAGAAGGGGAACTGTCGACATAATTGAAACCTTTCGTGGTTTTTGTATTTGCTGACAGATTATCACATGAGCTCACAAACCAAGAACCAAAACATGTCCCTTCCCCCGCCTAGGTGATTGTCAGCTTCTGAGTAATGCTGACAACTAAATACAGTGACACTGGCACGTGATCTTTGCTTCCTCCAGTAAGAACTGAACCCTGCATTTTCTAATAAAACACAAATTTTCTTTATTTTTTTAGCATCCTGCTGTTGACTGTTGCCTTACTTGCCGCGTATTCCATCCATTTACTGCTGCGTATGTGCATTCAGTCTGGTAAGTTGCATGAGAGGTTCACAAAATGTTTCCAATTGATATACCCAACAATTTGTTATATTCACAGCAGGCAGCTCTTCTAATCTTATCGGCAGTTCGTTTCGTTATATTTCATTTTATTTATCTGTTATAAAAGTAAAAGGTTTTTTTTTTTTTTTTACACAAAGAAATTCTAGTAGGCGCTCAAACTGTCAAATACGGGTAATAGGAAAAGGAAGAAAAGCCGGGTGCTTCAATGGAAGATCTGATCCCCAACCAGAACCATAGTCATAGTACAGAGAATCCCAAGCACACCAGAAAGAATTATTTGCATATAAAAAGTATTTTATTCATATAGTGGATTTACATACAATGTACAGGAAAAGTGCTGATAACAGTACAGGTATATAAGTAGTAACCAGCTAACAAATCACCACTATACATGCATAATAAAGTGCTAAAGAAAAAAAAAAAAAAACATAAACCCATAATAAATTAGGTATACTAACCCAAAGAGCAGGAGAACACAGAACCCTGACGTTTTGGCAACCAAGCCTTCCTCAGGGGGAATGTCTATCCTAACGGTTTTAGTTCTTATTAACCCCTTAAGGACCAAACTTCTGGAATAAAAGGGAATTATGACGTGTCACACATGTCATGTGTCCTTAAGGGGTTAATATACCCAGGTAATGACCATAGAAGTATGGTCCCAATAGAGAACAAGTGTAGGGAATAACGACATAATTGCGGGACAAACCGACATTACCGTCTTCCGAGTACGTCTGACGTCATCGCCCTCATAGTGTCACGTGACGTGAACGCGCACAAAGGAGTGTATCGTAGGGTGCTAAACTCAGTTACTACTGCGTATCGCATGACGCCGCCGCCGCCGCGTCCACGTGACTTGTGACACAGAGAATGAAAGAAAGGGCAGACACAAGCTTTCACTTGCAGACTCTGCCTTCAAGGAAGAAGCAGATATTTTCTCTCTGCGTTAAATATGCACAGAATTGACATTAGGCAGCTGGAACTGAGTTCTATGCTGTCTAATTTACATGTGCCGGGTTGTAACATGCACCAGCGCACAAGTGCCAGTAACTCTTTTGTGCAGTGTTTCAAGCCAAAACACCGTACATACATAAATAATAAGTAGTCGTTGTGGTTGAAGTAACTGCTTAATACAGCCATATCAAAATTATATAAATTCTAAACAAATTTGCCGTGCTAGATGGATAATGGGATGTTTGTGGCTCTCTCTATCGATCTTCGTCAGCTGCTCACTGATGTCTTAATCCTCTTCTATTCAAGCCTCTCTCGATCACTAAAGTCTTTGCTTTCTATAGTAAAACACTTACAATATTTTTTAATGTGACCTAACCAACCTTCTGAATATAAGTGTGATATCAGTGATTTAAATAGTGCTTTTGTCCTTGTCTGTTTCCAGCTGTCACATCGTACGAGGACCTCGGTATGTCTGCATTCGGATCGATTGGAAAGGTAAAAAAGTCTATTTTTTGTGATTTTTCTGTGCGTGTTTTTAGTTTGCCATTTGTGATAACGGGCGGGACATGTCACCCACACCGCTTCATCGTCTCTTTTGGCCTTAAATTTTAAATTTGATTTGTATTTGTGGCACTTCTCACTTAATTAAATAACCCCGCATTAGTCATTTTAGATGGCGCATGCCCATAGCTAGAGTGTCAAAACAGAATTTGAGAAAAATAATTTTAACAATCATCTGTGCATAGGGACACCATAGCGTTAGGAATTCACTTTTGTATTCCTAACGCTATAGCGTTCCTTTAAGGATACAGTTTAGAGTCTGCCCAGGGACCAGGTGCCCAGTCCAGATCAAACCTGCAGAATTATTGGGTGTTGATATGGGTAGAATGTGTTGAAAAATATACAATTATGACTTTTTGCTACAAACCAGGCTGATTAAAGTTCATTAAAAACCTCATATCACCCAAAATACTTTTTGTGCTATGTAAACATGCATTTGATTACAAAATAGATACACAAAAACTAATTTCACTTGGCGTCAGCATTTACTTTATTATGTTTTCATTTTATGCTTAGATTCTTGTGGCGTGCACAATCTTAATTCAGAACATCGGAGGTAAGATTGATACTTTATGTCCGTAAGAGAATGAAGATATTTTATAGCTAGAGTAAATTTGTTTATGCTGATTAAATGGCTATTTCTTATTGGCATCCAATGACATACCGGTTACAGTTCAGGATATGATGTTTGGACAGACTCTGTAGGTTCAATGTTGTTTGTGTTTTCTGCGATGTTCACCTCTCTCCTGTCTGCCCACCGTGAGATGTATCAGGTCTTCTCTCTGCCACTTTGTGTTTTAAAATTGCTACAATGAAACTTTTGTCTGTTAAGCTGATATCCCTCGAATTCTTTAAAATAGTAAGTTTTAGATTACATTCCACTTGACGTCATGAAAGCAATGTTAAAACGTATGTGCTAATTCACATGTACATTCATAAGCCATCTTGAAAATCTATCCATAAAGAAACAGTTATAGTCTGTTACAATATCCTATCAGTCTGTCTGTGTTGATGGTGGCTAAACATCGGTCAATTTACAAAACCCTCTTACAGTTTGTAAAATGTTCTCAACCTGTAATTCCACTATTCCTTGGGGGTAACGGGCCAGGACTGCTACTGCCTTCACCTTCTGAACTGTTTTACCTTTATTCTCGATCATTGAGTCTGTATTGGCTTCCTGTCCATTTCATCCAAAAAATGAACAGAGTTATTTACTAAAATAAGAATTAATAGTGGATTTCCAATTTAAGGCCAGTGTAGCCAAGCTGGGACATTTCTCTAAGCTATGCTACTAGTTTAGCTCTTTCTAAAATTCACTTTATTGAATAATCCTTTGTGTCTGACCAACACCATGCGGCGGATATCTCTGCCCTTCTCCCCAAATGCTCTCCCACGTTTCCTTTTTGTTTTGCCCTGGACCTGCATCCATCATCTTTTCCTTTTATTTTTTCCATTCTCTTTCAATAACTACCCTCTGGGATTCTTTACCTTGCTCTGTCAGACTCCCTCCTACATTCAGCATTGTTAAATGTTCTCTGAGAACCCATCTAATACAAGAAGCACACTGCCTCTTGACAATCTCAGCAAATTGTAAATTATCAGAATTTATAAAAGCACCAATATATTCCATAGCAATTTACAATGTTAGTTGTGGGGATGTAACCACAAACTATTACAAATATTAACTAAAACAGATAAACGGGTAGCGAAGAATACCAAAGAATAAAAATACAATAAAAATAGTGCTTATAACAGTCCAAAAATTGAAAAAATCCCTGCAAATTATCAGATAATACGACACAATCTAAAAGTAAAAAAAATCTTCCATCCAAAATTCGTGAAATGCTTGTGGAACCACTTGGATTAATAGCAGCATATGAAAAGAAACACAAACCGCAAAAGACCGTGAAGTATTGCAGTATAAATGTGTGACAAACTACACAAAGGTCTTAAGAAATGCCAACTCACATTTTATAGAGCTAAATCAGCTCTGGATAAAACGGCATGCAGTGGTATTTTATCCCCACTTGCAGGATATTCTTCATGCAGTACTTCACAGTAGAGTGGTGGTGGAGTGGAACATATGCAATGATAAAGAAAAAGCCAATAGTGCTCTCTATTGAGGTTAAGTATAAATGCAAATAATGGAAATGTACTTACATTAAATAGAGCGGTTAGTCTGCTCCATGTATCAGGCGTGGGTGGTATAATCCCCACTTGGGATTCTTTTTGCGGTACTCCACAAGAGTATGAAATAGTAGATACAGGTGTCAGGTAACAAAATATAAAATAATAATAAAATAAAAGCTAGAAAGTATATGGCTCACAAAAAATAATGGAGTAGCCAAAAATACTTTATTACAACAAAAACAGCTTAATAACCACAACGCTTTTCTCCCCTTAAGGCTTTATTTTTTACTTTATTTGGTTGTTTAGCGCTGCTCCAATCTCTCTTTTGTGTACTTATTACAAATGTTAGCAGGAGAGGCTAATGGGTAACCTGCTTGAATGAACGTACAATCTAGAATGATAACCCAAATTAAAGAAAATTGTGTTTGTTAGAGCGGAATGGGAAGTTCTGCTTTAACAAGATCACAGAAGATCGGAAGGTAACAACTAGGGGGATGGTGGGTGCGCATGGGACACAGGGAAGTGTCAAACTGTACAAAAATGGTTTGACTTGTTACGGTGGTATGATGAGTGGTTATGGTGGTTAGACTGTCCCTTTACTTATTTTACTACTTATAAGCAATTGTTTGCAGATTACATTTTATGATTTAAATAATGTTTGGTGTCTTTTAAATATATCTTTTTAGATAACTATTAAAATGTATGCTTCTTCGGTGAAGCAATAAGTAAATTGTCTGGAACTTCTGACTCCCACTCTATCATTTTCCTGTTCAGGTATTTCAGCCTCCCTCGAATTCACAGTTTAGTAAATAATCCAAGTTCTGGGGTTGGGTTTTGTGTAATATAATGGTGTGTAGGGCTAGATTTTTGTAACTGTGCCGGTGCTTTTCTCTTTGAACTAAACACATTAGATGTTGGTTCCTTGGGGGCGACTGTGATTGGCATCTGTTCTGTGTCGTAATCTTATTTGACATCTCCAAGCCTTTCATGATCCCCAAAAAAACATTTCTTTACAAAAAGTATCTGCAAAGATTATTCTCTTGTCAGTCATAGGAAGAGCCTGCAAAGATCACTCTTGTTTAGTTTTTCTGAAAACTTTTGTTACAATGAGCTATTTTATCATTTGCCTACTAGTTTTTTCTTCTGTTTTTTTTTTTTTTTTTTAAACAATGCTGGAAACATCCCAATGTCCTCTATTAACTGTTGGTTTTCTGAAGTTCCTCAAGTTAATTAAAGGGACACTATAGTCACTAGAAGAACTACAGCTTATTGAATTTGTTCTGGTGAGTAGAATCATTACCTTCAGGCTTTTTGCTGTAAACACTGTCTTTTCAGAGAAAATGCAGTGTTTACATTACGGCCTAGTGATAACTTCCCTGGCCACTCCTCAGATGGCTGTTAGAGATCCTTCCTGGGTCATGGCTGCCTAAAATGCATCCAAACATTCAGTATCTCCACCCTCTGTATGCAGACACTGAACTTTCCTTATAGAGATTCATGAATCCAATTCATCTCTATGAGGAGATGCTGATTGGCCAGGGCTGTGTTTGAATCATGCTGGCTCTGCCCCTGATCTGCCTCCTTGTCAGTCTCAGCCAATCCTATGGGGAAGCACTGTGATTGGATCAGGCTACCACTTCTGATGATGTCAGCAGTTGATGCTTGTTTTTCTGAGACAAACAGCATGCAGAGTAACAGCTTCAGGCTTGAATACAGTAAGATTTTGCTATATTTAGGGAGGCATAAGGGTTAAGGGGGGCTAGATGGTGGTTTTAACACTATAGGGTCAGGAATACATGTTTGTGTTCCTGACCCTATAGTGATCCTTTAAGTGCTAGTAAATTTGTGAGGAGAAGAACAATTAACAACCTGCTTTCTAAATTAACTTATATGGTCACGTCTATCTCCTTACTGTTTTTTGAAAAGTATTTGTCTGGTGAACCATTTGGTTTTACTGATAAAATTTTGATTGTGTCTTATGCTTATCACGTAAGACATAGCCATCTTCTTACGCTGATGTAACAGTGGGACAGGAACATTCTTCAACAAATAACAAACTTTTTCTGAAATCCTGAGCCCATTCCTCTGATAACCAGCATAGGGGGATTGTTACAAATTTGATATCCAGCCTGAGAAATTGCACTAAATATTTGAGTTCACTTGTAGAATAAAAGTGCTATAAAAATATAGATCACAAACCAGTCTCTTTCATCATGTCCCACTGCCCGATCTCCACTATACCTTTATTCGTTGCCTCTTTTGCTGTCCCCATTCATCTCTTCTCCAAGTCTTCTAAAAATACATTCTGTGGGTACATGGTCCAGCTTCACCTTCCCTGTTTAACAAACTGTTGTCCTCGAGAGTCTGGTCAAAAATTCATAATTGCTCTTCCTGGTCCTTTCAATAATTTTTTAGTTAAAGTGGCATTGCCGCTGTCTGGGGACTTTACATAATTTGTAAAGATCCTCAACTGTGACATCACTGCTGGTGGTCTGGTGTCTTAGGGGGGGGGGGGAGTGGGGCAGGAAAAGGTGAGATTTACTTACCTGAGCTTGTTCTCGCAGATGCCTCAAACTTCTTCCAGCCAGTCCTCTTCTGCTGCTTCAGTGACAGGAGCTGACATCACTACTGTACTCTCGCACATGTACAAGAGTCCTATATTGAGGTCTCTGGAGATTCCCAAAAGACCGCGGGATCCTCCATAGATACAGCAAAGATCTCTGCAGATGTCACTGGTGACGGCTGGGTGATTGACACTTCTAGGCGGTGTTAGCTGTCTATAAGTGTGAGGTGTAGGAAATATACTGAGACATAGTAGTCCCCACTTCGTCTCCATATATCGTTTTTGACTGGGTTGGGGTTTCAGTGAAATTCCAACACAGTCCGTATGAGTATTTCATAAACATTTTCTCTTTATGAAATATTCCTTTTGTGGGAGGTGTAACAATGCCACTTTAAAGACTTTCTTCAGAGAAGTCTGATCCTGATTAGAAAATATTAGTAATTTTTTTTACAAATCATTGATAAAGGAATGAGTCCGTCAATACCTGGACCTGACACTAATGTAGCAACGTGCAATGAGCCCTTTAGGATACTGCTGTCCACATAACTATCAAGAATGTGGCATCTACTGTGAGACTGAATGTCCTTTTGGAGCTTAGTTACATTATGAGCCAAAATACGTCGTCTGCACTCCGTTTGTTCCTCAGGATTTCAACATGAGCGTTCCTCAGCCAGGTTTCCAAAACTACCACTACATGGGAGATAGGGAGCCACTCCACTGACATTTGGCGTTTGGTTCGTGACAACAACTAGGATTACCTTGTTTGGCCAAGATTATTTTATTGGTCATATGTTTTGGCTGTTTGAAATAAATAAGTTCTCATCATAAACATATTCTTAAAATGGTGATTTGGAATCGGTTTTGTAAAAAAAAGTCTGAAAAAGATTCTTCAACTCCTAAAAGCAGTAGAGAAGGTGTCAGGCTTGCTCATTTTCAAGACTCTTTTTTTCTCCCATTGGTTTTCCTCAGAAGGAGGGTTTTTGTGTGAATTATGTGAACACTGGTCTGAAAACCTATACTTTCTCTCTCTGACTCTCCAGAATGTGGGCTGCTACACTTTTAGTTTCAGACAACTAGACACAGATTAAATAAACTTGATGCTTTTACATGGGAATGGCACTCGAGTCCCTGCTGGTAGACTGGACAGGTTGTCGTGTCTGTGATTCCATTTGGGGAGACACACATACATCTATATTAGATATGTAACCACACCACCATCTGCTGGCCAGCTCATCAAAGCTGTGCACTTCCTCACGTTGTCTGCTAACCTTCTCTTGGCTTCCAAAACCATTAACACCACGTGATGACATCATTTTGACTAGAACAGAGACCTGACAGAAAAGGGATTACAGGAGGGTAATATTTCACAGAAAGGGGATGCTGTAGGTAAGATAATATACCTTCACTTTAAGAGGTGTCGAAAGGAGGGGGGTTAAATGGTTCATTCATTTTCAAAATGTGTGCATGACAAGGTCAACTTTAGTAACTCTTGTATAGATTAAACTGTGTAAACGTGCAGATCCCACAATGCCCCCCTGCTTTAATCCCAGAATGCAATTCAATATTACGCGATACATTGTCTCTAGAGAATTCTCTTCCACAACATTCTTCTGATTCCGTACTTCCCAACATTCTAAATGGACAAAGAGGGACTCTCTAATTTTAGGGGTGTGAGTGGGAGTGGGCCAGGGACTGTCTGTGGTTTGAGAAGTTTTAGGTGATTTACTAAGAGCAATTTATACAACTAAAATGTAATTTAAAGCAAGAACGATGTATCTTCTTTACACCAAGTGATTTCTAAACACATTTATTGTGGTTTAAAGACACATTACTGGGAGTATTATCAATGCGGAGCTCTGTTATACACTCGGACACATTACTGGGAGTATTATTGCTGTGGAGCTCTGTTATACACTCAGACACATTACTGGGAGTATTATTGCTGTGGAGCTCTGTTATACACTCGGACACATTACTGGGAGTATTATTGCTGTGGAGCTCTGTTATACACTCAGACACATTACTGGGAGTATTATTGCTGTGGAGCTCTGTTATACACTCAGACACATTACTGGGAGTATTATTGCTGTGGAGCTCTGTTATACACTCGGACACATTACTGGGAGTATTATTGCTGTGGAGCTCTGTTATACACTCAGACACATTACTGGGAGTATTATTGCTGTGGAGCTCTGTTATACACTCGGACACATTACTGGGAGTATTATTGCTGTGGAGCTCTGTTATACACTCGGACACATTACTGGGAGTATTATTGCTGTGGAGCTCTGTTATACACACAGACACATTACTGGGAGTATTATTGCTGTGGAGCTCTGTTATACACACAGACACATTACTGGGAGTATTATTGCTGTGGAGCTCTGTTATACACTCGGACACATTACTGGGAGTATTATTGCTGTGGAGCTCTGTTATACACACAGACACATTACTGGGAGTATTATTGCTGTGGAGCTCTGTTATACACTCAGACACATTACTGGGAGTATTATTGCTGTGGAGCTCTGTTATACACTCGGACACATTACTGGGAGTATTATTGCTGTGGAGCTCTGTTATACACTCAGACACATTACTGGGAGTATTATTGCTGTGGAGCTCTGTTATACACTCGGACACATTACTGGGAGTATTATTGCTGTGGAGCTCTGTTATACACTCGGACACATTACTGGGAGTATTATTGCTGTGGAGCTCTGTTATACACACAGACACATTACTGGGAGTATTATTGCTGTGGAGCTCTGTTATACACACAGACACATTACTGGGAGTATTATTGCTGTGGAGCTCTGTTATACACTCAGACACATTACTGGGAGTATTATTGCTGTGGAGCTCTTTTATACATTCAGACACATTACTGGGAGTATTATTGCTGTGGAGCTCTGTTATACACACAGACACATTACTGGGAGTATTATTGCTGTGGAGCTCTGTTATACACTCAGACACATTACTGGGAGTATTATTGCTGTGGAGCTCTGTTATACACTCAGACACATTACTGGGAGTATTATTGCTGTGGAGCTCTGTTATACACTCAGACACATTACTGGGAGTATTATTGCTGTGGAGCTCTGTTATACACTCAGACACATTACTGGGAGTATTATTGCTGTGGAGCTCTGTTATACACACAGACACATTACTGTGAGTATTATTGCTGTGGAGCTCTGTTATACACTCGGACACATTACTGGGAGTATTATTGCTGTGGAGCTCTGTTATACACTCGGACACATTACTGGGAGTATTATTGCTGTGGAGCTCTGTTATACACTCGGACACATTACTGGGAGTATTATTGCTGTGGAGCTCTGTTATACACTCGGACACATTACTGGGAGTATTATTGCTGTGGAGCTCTGTTATACACTCGGACACATTACTGGGAGTATTATTGCTGTGGAGCTCTGTTATACACTCGGACACATTACTGGGAGTATTATTGCTGTGGAGCTCTGTTATACACTCAGACACATTACTGGGAGTATTGTTGCTGTGGAGCTGTGTTATACACTCAGACACATTACTGGGAGTATTATTGCTGTGGAGCTCTGTTATACACTCAGACACATTACTGGGAGTATTATTGCTGTGGAGCTCTGTTATACACTCAGTCACAATACTGGGAGTATTATTGCTGCGGAGCTCTGTTATACACTCAGACACATTACTGGGAGTATTATTGCTGTGGAGCTCTGTTATACACTCAGACACATTACTGGGAGTATTAATACTGCGGAGCTCTGTTATACACTCAGACACACCAACAATATGGTGCTCCAACAAAAGAGGGACATTAGGATAGAAAAGAGGGACCAAGGGATTTGGGCCCAAAATAGGGACTGTCCCTATTAAATAAGGACACTTGGGAGGTGTGTGATATTAATTCTCCTTTGTATTGTACATGTTACTTTTTTATGAAGGTTTCCCATTTTGTTACATCATTTCATGGAGTTATTGGGAGGGACCTGGAATATTCCTTCAGTAGGATGGTATTTATATATTTACATTTTAGACTTTATAAACTGACATTGTTAGATTTTATTTCTGGGTAGGATTCATATCTCTAAATAGTCTGTTTGAGCATCAAATAATATTTAAATGGTTTTTAACTTAACATTGAAATGATAATATTCCAGAAGTATTAAGAGCTATTTTGTTCAATGTTTGCATTACAGACTATAATCTCATTGATCTTTTACTTCATATAACATTTAGGACATGACCTGTGGATATACCCAGGGCAACCCTTTGAGTGGGTTATCAGAAACAAAGTTTGTGTAAAATTTCTACACAATTTGCATGATTTGGGATAGCTCGCACTGCGTGTCTGACATGGGAAACCGTCACAAAAACTGAGCACTCAAAGTATGTTTTAAAATGAATTTATCCAAAATACTGATAAGGAACAACACACACAAAAAAATACAGTCTTAAATTTTACAAATTCACTTCAAATCACCTCTCTCTGGAAAAAATAAATAGGAATTCAGTCCACCAAATGGCCACCATTATTTTATTATTTTAATTTATTTGTTGTAAATAAGATTCTCAATATCTGACTTTCTTCCTTCCGTTTCAGGTCTTTATTGAGTAGTTTTTATTGCATACACAATACTACGCTTTCGTTCTTCTCCATAAAGTAAATCTATCCTGATATGAGCAGACTTTCCCCACTTTCTGGGATGCCGAGATATAATGGACAGTGAGAATGGTGCTCATCTCTCCGCAAACACATACATTAAATAAAACGCCCCAGACTGGAAGATAAACACACAGCTTCCTCCCAAACTCAGCGTGTTTGTTTAGTGATGGCTAATTAATCCTTTAAGTAGTTTGATCGCCTACCATCCTGTGCTGACAATCTGATTGTCTTTTAATTCACTGTAAATAACCAAAGCGAGAAAAGAAAAAACATTCTTAGTGGGGTATTCTTTTTGTAAACTAGCAAAATAATATTATTAATGGGAAAGGGATTAAAATATATATATAAATATGTTAAAATGATCTACTAAAGTAAAGTAATAATTAATGTTTTACCAGGGAATATGGATTGGAGTGTTTCTGGGTTTAGCTTGTGTTTTGTGTTGCTGATAACGGCTCGTGTTTTATAAAGCTCCATTATCGGAGCTCTGTGTTTATTTCCATATGCTGTAAGACAGTGATGTAAATGAAATTTCCTTTTAATTGTCTCTATTGATTATAACTGCGGCACCCAACCTCCCCTTGTGACGCCTGGGGCTCAGAAGCCGGATTTTAGAATACTTCCATCTTTATAATTCTATTGGTGTTTTCTGCAGCCTGTGTCACGTCTGCCTTTTATCAAAGCTACAATACTACGAACGAGGGCGGCAGATATAGAGATCTGTAACAAACCAATTACTCGTGTTTCCAGTTCATGGCAAAAACCTGTCTGGATTGTCAAATGATACGTGCAAAGCTTGTCTGAAAAGGGTTACACATTTCTACGTTCTCTTGGGAGAATCCGATTAGAATTGTGCTGGGAATGTTGTTCCTATATGCCTTTCTATGTAATGCTCTTTAAAGGGACACTGTACCCACTATAACCATTTCATCTCATTTCATTGGTGATATTACATAGAGTGTTTCTATTCAGTGTTTAATCATTTTCGAGCAGTTTAACACTAAATAATGCTTCTGGGTTTCCCATAGCTCCGCCCCTATGGGAGATGTGGCTAAGCAGAGATTACAAACTTCCTTTTTGCCATACAAATTCATACAAGCAATGGGCGCTGTGATAGGCTGAAAGGAGTCACCTGACACTCTAAGCCAATCCCAGTCGCCCATGCTTTCTCATTAGTCCCAGCAGTTTACAGTCTATAAAAGTAACATTGTTTATTTACAATTACTTTTAATTTTACATTTTATAGCTTTTCTAATCATTTTTAAAGGAACACTATAGTCACCTAAATTACTTTACCTAAATAAAGCAGTTTTAGTGTATAGATCATTCCCCTGCAATTTCACTGCTCAATTCACTGTCATTTAGGAGTTAAATCACTTTGTTTCTGTTTATGCAGCCCTAGCCACACCTCCCCTGGCTGTGATTGACACAGCCTGCATGAAAAAAAAAACTGGTTTCACTTTCAAACAGTTATACAATGTAATTTACCTTAAATAATTGTATCTCAATCTCTAAATTGAACTTTAATCACATACAGGAGGCTCTTGCAGGGTCTAGCAAGCTATTAACATAGCAGGGAATAAGAAAATCTTAATTAAACAGAACTTGAAATAAAGAAAGCCTAAATAGGGCTCTCTTTACAGGAAGTGTTTATGGAAGGCTGTGCAAGTCACATGCAGGGAGGTGTGACTAGGGTTCATAAACAAAGGGATTTAACTCCTAAATGGCAGAGGATTGAGCAGTGAGGCTGCAGGGGCATGTTCTATACACCAAAACTGCTTCATTAAGCTAAAGTTGTTCAGGTGACTATAGTGTACCTTTAACCCCTTAAGGACCAAACTTCTGGAATAAAAGGGAATCATGACATGTCACACATGTCATGTGTCCTTAAGGGGTTAAATATGTGGCCTTAAATTTGTCATTTAGTTGTCAATTCCCCTTACATCACTGTTTTGTAAATAATAAGCTGTGTTTATCTGTGTGTTCTGCGAGAATATCTCACAATTTTAGAGCTTTGTAGGAGAAGCCAGTTCAACTGAATATGATCTGTTAGACAAGAATAGCAAAAATAATCCTGAGGGGGAACATAGAGGCTCTATAAAACCGTATCAAAAAATTACATTTATGGGAAATGAATAATAAAACACAGAGACAGTGTTTAGTAATACATTTTGAGGTATTTTGCGTTCTTTTATAGAACCCCAACTCTTGAATATTATTTATTATACCTAACGCTATTCTAGCCTAATAAGGGATATTATTCACTGCATTTAAATGCCTCGCAGGCTTGCTTAAAGAGAAACTGTCACTCAGGAATTGTAATGTTATATTGATCCCTATATTTAATAATTTGTGGAAATCCATCTTGGCTCCCTGGGAGCAATTTATTTGAATTAAGGAGGGCCTGGTGAGGAGCATATGTTTAAATCTTTTCCCCTGCCCTTCACCAGATCCAGCCATTTGTAAAAATAATCTGTGATAAACCATTATTTATCTTGCCATCACCATTCATATTGCCCGTCTTTAGTGAGTTAGAAATGTGATCAATCATTTTTGCGGTGGCAATATAACAACAAAATAGAAATAAAGAAACACTTTTAGTATTCTTCCACTAGATCTGAGACTATAGAGGGGTCTGATAACCAAGCAGACTAAAATGGCTGAATGTGAGTTTCATTGCTTGTAAAGTAAAACTTGCAATTCTCGTCAATTCCTGGATACGTCAATAAACACGACAACACACTAAATACACAGCAATGTGCTTTATTCATGAATAACATTGGAAAGTCACGTATTACCTCTTAGATGCCCCTGGTGGTCATATTCTTTACTGCAGGGGAATATAAAAACCAAACATTTAGTAATATTCTGCAAATTAAGGATCCCCCGGGGAAGGGGGACAGTGGGACATCAACCTAAATATTAGCCATATTCGTCCTCCTGTGATTAATATGTCATGAAAATTTGCGGGTTTTGTGTTTTGTCCCTGCATCTGTTACAATACGTATACTGTACGGCCGTACAGTGTCTGTTACAATATGTATACTGTACGGCCGTACAGCGTCTGTTACAATATGTATACTGTACGGCCGTACAGCATCTGTTACAATATGTATACTGTACGGCCGTACAGCATGTGTTACAATATGTATACTGTCAGGCCGTACAGCATGTGTTACAATATGTATACTGTACGGCCATACAGCATCTGTTACAATATGTATACTGTACGGCCGTACAGCATGTGTTACAATATGTATACTGTCAGGCCGTACAGCATGTGTTACAATATGTATACTGTACGGCCGTACAGCGTCTGTTACAATATGTATACTGTACGGCCGTACAGCATCTGTTACAATATGTATACTGTACGGCCGTACAGCATCTGTTACAATATGTATACTGTACGGCCGTACAGCATCTGTTACAATATGTATACTGTACGGCCATACAGCATCTGTTACAATATGTATACTGTCAGGCCGTACAGCATGTGTTACAATATGTATACTGTACGGCCGTACAGCATCTGTTACAATATGTATACTGTACGGCCGTACAGCATCTGTTACAATATGTATACTGTACGGCCGTACAGCATGTGTTACAATATGTATACTGTCAGGCCGTACAGCATGTGTTACAATATGTATACTGTACGGCCGTACAGCGTCTGTTACAATATGTATACTGTACGGCCGTGCAGCATGTGTTACAATATGTATACTGTACGGCCGTACAGCATCTGTTACAATATGTATACTGTACGGCCGTACAGCATCTGTTACAATATGTATACTGTACGGCCATACAGCATGTGTTACAATATGTATACTGTCCGGCCGTGCAGCATGTGTTACAATATGTATACTGTACGGCCCTACAGCATCTGTTACAATATGTATACTGTCAGGCCGTACAGCATGTTACAATATGTATACTGTACGGCCATACAGCGTCTGTTACACTGTGTATACTGTACGGCCGTACACAGTCTGTTACAATATGTATACTGTACGGCCGTACACAGTCTGTTACAATATGTATACTGTACGGCCCTACAGCATCTGTTACAATATGTATACTGTACGGCCCTACAGCATGTTACAATATGTATACTGTACGGCCATACAGCGTCTGTTACACTGTGTATACTGTACGGCCGTACACAGTCTGTTACAATATGTATACTGTACGACCATGCAGCATTCTTGCACTGGGCTTGTAATGCTACGTTTCGGATATTCTTTCTCCTAGTTCTGCTGTTCTGCTTAAACCTGGGATTCGGGCAAATGTTCCGGGGAGGCAATAGTTAGCTATTGTTTATTAGACATACATTAAATGCGTCTGCTAATGTCTAAGAATGTATTTCAGACCGGATATTTTACATCATGTTATTTTTAATCGTTTCTGTTTAAAGCATGGGGAATCTTCCAAACAATTTGTGAGAGTTTCTGTGCAAATTGTCTGACAATAAATGCTAATTCTCTGCTATTGTGATTCACCTGTGATTTACAGATTAACCCCTAAAGATAAAGGTGCTTTGTGACGCTACACTGTACGAGCTTGATCAGAAATGCATCCAAGATTATTTAATAAAGTGCCTAATAAAGGGAGTATAATCTGTCCAAAAATAACCAAACTGAAAGCAGAACTGACTTAGAGAATGTTTTCAATTCACCCAATTTTATACTAAACTTTGAATTTCCTACATTAGTGGATAAATCAGAAGTTAAGTCAAATTGGTGATTTATTGGCTGGCAGATAAGATTGGGTAAAGGGACAAGGGTAGCTATGCAACCAGTGCCGACCCGTTTCAGTGCTTTAGAACTTCGTAAGAAATCCTGGTCCGTTTTAAAATGTCTTGCTCAATTTTTTGCAGCTATGTCGTCCTATTTGTTTATCATCAAATCTGAGCTGCCCTCTGCTGTTGCTGGGTTCCTGTCCGGAGATCACAGCGGGTAAGTGACCGATACCCAGGTGCTGTCATGAATCATCTACTTACATGTTGTGTTCCTGGAGTTTGCTTGCACGCTGCACTAAAACGTGCTTTTTATACCCCAGTGAGGCTGGTTTTCTATAATGTGACCCGTTACCTGGTTTGTCCAGTAACAACCAAAATATATACAAAATCTGAGAACCGCCAGATGTAAATCTCACTGCACCATCAACCACCCCCCTTGCGTTTCTTTATCACTTTTTAAAGCCACTTTACCAGGAAACTGATTGCTTGCTGTTGAATTGTTCAGTCAGCAGTTCCTCTCTCATAATATTGTGTGTATGAGTCAACCAACCAACCTCAGACCTATTTAATATCGGTCAAGACCCTTTGCAGAGTGACGGCCATTAAAGGAAAGCTATAGTCACCAAAACACCTTTAGCATAATGAAGCAGTTTTGGTGTATAGAACATGCCCCTGCAATCTCTCTGCTCAATTCTCTGCCATTTAGGAGTTAAATCACTTTGTTTATGCAGCCCTAGTCACACCTCCCTGCATGTAACTTACACAGCATGCCTAAACCCTTCTTGTAAAGTGAGGTCTAATGTTTAAACTTAAGTAAGATAAGTAAGTTAACAACTGATTGAAAATAAAAACCATTTTTTTTTCATGCAGGCTGTGTGATTCACAGCCAGGGGAGGTGTTACTAGGTCTCCATAAACAGATAAAACTGATTTAACTCCTAAATGGCAGGAAATTGAGCAGTGAGACTGCAGGGGAATGGGAAATACACTAAAACTGCTTCATTAAGCTAAAGTTGTTTTGGTGACTGTAATGTCCCTTTAAATCATGTTTAGATGGGTTTGTTTTGTTTTCCAGTGAAGACAATGAACTGGAAAGATCTAAACACAATTAAAATCATAAAAACAATGTACATGCATTTCTGCTTTGAACATTTAATGAAATGGCTCTTAATAACCTCAGTGAAGAACCCATTGGCTGGCCTCCTCTATATAGCTTTCGCTAACAGTCCACCTCAATATCTACTGATACAATGGATTAATTTACCTGTAGCAAATCTTGTACCATATTAATGATAATATCTTCCTCCCTGTTTCGTTCGTGGCATTGATATGTTTGTACACTTTATTTGCTTCCAGTTCGTGGTATCTCGATGGCAGAATATTACTAATAATCACATGCGTGTGCGTTGTTCTTCCGTTAGCCCTCCTTCCCAAAATAGGTAAGCCTTAAAAGCTTTCTGAAGATTGTAATGGAAGGGGCCTGGGAAGGAAAGGGGTGGCGTTTAATTTGGGGTATTTTAATTCATTTCAGCCATGGGGCCTGGCTTGTTAAGCTATTACTTGGGTTACAGTAGTGCGATGTCTGTTACACTAAAATAAAATTTTACTGGCAAACATTAAAGGACAGATTTTTACTTATGACATTCCATTAGTGGTAAGCCATTTCTAATTCTGCCCTCCAAAATGATGTAAATGATCTGTGACATGCGCGAGGGAACGCTCCAAGCTCCAGATACCACGCACTATAAAATAAAACCCAGAAATCTATACCCTTGGCTTTAGGATCACGTTACATAGAAATTGCTTTTTATTTTACAGGCTTTCTTGGCTACACAAGTAGTTTGTCATTTTTCTTTATGGTGTACTTTGCAATTGTGGTAAGTTCCTAAAATAACTCTTCCACTTTGAATTTTCTTTTTCCTTTTCTCCTCAATTAATTATTTTTCCTCTTGAAATGTATTTCTGTCATTGACACTTTGCATTCTGACAGTAGATTGCAATCTTTGCACGCTCACAAAAAAACGAAATGTATTCTGCACCGAGATTAATTTTTGTAAAGTAGTTTTAAAAGAGACTTTTATATTTGAATATAACCGTGTCTCCCTACTTTGTAAACGAAAAATGCAAGTTGTGCCTTTTGACTAGCCCGTGTCGCCCACCGCCCTATTAAATTGTGCTTTTATGCACTCTCTTTATTAGTCATTAAGCCACGAAAGGGTTAATGGCTATCTCTGTCACCATAGCCATCTAGGAAGTTGCCAATTCAAGCTAAGTGAGACTTGTAATGCTGACATAAGGTCTCTCAGAGCCAGATTGTCATGACAGAAATTCGTACTGTTGGTGCTTAAAGGGTTAAACTGTGCTCCCTCTTTCTATCCAACCAAAGTTTGTCAAGTATTTTTTTTATTTTTCTGTCTTTCATCAGTTCCGATTACTGATCTACTCACCAATGTCTGTCTAACAGTATCTGCTTACCGACATGGTCATCAATCTCTTTAACACTGTCTTCTCTTTGATGAGCAGTTAAAATGTCAAAGCATTTTTTTTATTTATATATTTTTGTTAAAGCGATACGTAAAAATATAGTCTCACCGTTTAATGACACATTGGGGTTTGCTCGCTGAACTCTGTGTAGTAGTGAATTGAAATACATTTGCCACACTATAGACTAAAATAGCTCATTTGTAAAAGCTCCACAACTTGGCTGTAGCCACAACTGGGTTTTACTAGCCTGCGTTCTGTCATTGGGATTGTAATTCCATAATATTTGGAGTTTAGAGAGTAACGTTCAACGTGTAAAGTGGATTAAAGACTTCACATTGTATAAATATGTATTACTTATTGTTAATATTATTGTTTAATCAGCATGAACAATTAGTGTATTTATTTTGTCTTTCTTTCTGAAGCAAGCTATGAGCAGAATTCTCTTTTTTTATATTTAATGGGAGCTAAATGACTTTTTGCTCTTGTCCTCAATAATGCATGTGATCTATACTAACCAGTTCACCTCCTTCCCCATATAGAGAGAGCTGCATTTTAAACGTATTTGATCAATTGGAGTCTTTTTGGGCTGCTGACATCTGACTTAATTTTAGGGACAAAACCAATCTGTTGTCAGCCTAGCAATAAAGTGATTTGAATGAGAATTATATATTTTGTATATTGAGCTTTGTCATTTTTGGCAAAGGGTTTTTAAAAAGAATTATTCGCTTTGCCCAACACATTGTACTTTGAAAACGGCAGTGTCTAATATTTATTATTAGTAAATGTGTTAACCAGTGTTTTCAACAAAAACTCAATTAAAGATTTGCAATTAATCTGACCACGCTAGACATTCAGCATCTTCATAAATAGACTGCTGGGAGCTAATTGGCTAATTGGCCAATCCAAAATGGACTTCTGGGAGCTAATTGGCCAATCCAAAATAGACTTCTGGGAGCTAATTGGCCAATCCAAAATAGACTGCTGGGAGCTAATTGGCCAATCCAAAATAGACTGCTGGGAGCTAATTGGACAATCCAAAATAGACTGCTGGGAGCTAATTGGCCAATCCAAAGTAGACTGTTTGGAGCTAATTGGCCAATCCAAAGTAGACTGCTTGGAGCTAATTGGCCAATCTAAAATAGACTGCTGGGAGCTAATTGGCCAATCCAAAGTAGACTGCTTGGAGCTAATTGGCCAATCCAAAGTAGACTGCTTGGAGCTAATTGGCCAATCTAAAATAGACTGCTGGGAGCTAATTGGGCAATCTAAAGTAGACTGCTGGGAGCTAACTGGCCAAACCAGTGTTCTGATTGGCTGCTGGCAAAAAATGCTTTCAACAGATGTTCTATTTCCTTTCAATCAGTAAAATGATGAAAAGTAATCAGAGTAAAATTGAGATTATTGCTTGCTACATTGTTTTTTTTTTAGAATAGTGATCAACGGATTTATGTAACGTAATGTCATTGGATAAAGCAGCTACGATGTCCAATGTATTTTCTACATATGTAACAGAAGTTCCCCGGTATTCCATAGTCTCGTGTCATGTCACATAGTCAAATGGTTATCACTGGAAACTTTTCAAATTATTTATCTACAAAAAAATCCCATAGACGTTAATGGTGAATAATGCAACATTGGGAAAGATTGGGATCATTAGAAAAACACAACTAACAATGTTAAATCCAGGCCTTTCATTTGATCTTACTCTGCTGTTTCTGAGGGGTTATCCTCGCTGTGATTACTCGGGCCCGGATTTGGGGAGATTTAGCAAAATGTTCTGAAAAATGGAGGAGTTGTCAATGGAACGTGACTGCTGGTTTCACTGGTTTCCATGGTGATTGTCCCACTTTCTGTACTTTAGTCCACTTTTTAGAACACTTTGTTAAATCTCCCGCCTAGTTTTGGATAAAGTTGTTCATTTTCTCGACATTCTGTTTTTGCATGCATATTTATTTTCATATTAAACTTGTTTTATGTTTACAGATTGTCATAAAAAAATGGTCGATCCCTTGCCCGCTGCCGTTAAACCACACAATTGAATATTTGCAGGTAATAGACTTTTTATGATCAGTCCTGGTTTAGAGCTCTATGTTAATGGTGATTGCTCACTGTTTAGCACCTTTGATCCGTACTCTCCTAGTCATGCCTTGAAAGTAACTGCCCTTATTTAGTACCCTGACACTATTTGTTGGCCAGTTCCCGTGGTTTGTTAATATCTTTCTGAAGCCTAGACTGAGAACCAATCTATTGCCCATCATACCATTAATATACTTTATATGGGCCCCAGGGCAGTTACCACTTGTCTCTGTAATGTTTTACAGGGAGAATACAGTAAAAAAAAATACTGTCATCTGAATGACCTTTTGTGTTGAGTAACCCAGGATCTGCTGCAGTGATATGTGAACAAACCAGGAAGTGGCTGAGATACCACAGTCTATCCTGGTTACCTGTCTGTGTCACTCATAACAAGCTGTTCTCATTGTTTGGAGTAGAATCTACCTATGTATTTATCTATTGGCCACCTGACCTATTCTATGCCATGATCTTGGTGTGTTGATCACTACATATACCTTCTTTGTTTATCTGCATGTGATGTAAGTGAACAGACTGTGGGCTGTTCACTAAACCTCACATTTATTGTATACGTGTTTATTAGGAATAATTACCTAAACTCTGATAAAGTCGCATCTTTGGCTATTTAACAGTTTCCAGCTTTTAATACATTTTTTCATGCAGGGGCACTCCAGATGCTGTGGACTACATCTCCCATAATGCCCTCACAGCCCTGATGCTAGCAAAGCCTCATGGCAGATGTAATCCTCAACATCTGGAGTGCCTACCCCTGATTTAGTGAATAAACCCCTAGCGGACATGCCTCTCCTTTAACCCCTTAAGGACACATGACATGTGTGACATGTCATGATTCCCTTTTATTCCAGAAGTTTGGTCCTTAAGGGGTTAAAGGACCACACCGACCACCATAACAACTTCATCAGAATAGAATTTCAGTGGTGTGGGGAGGCCAGCACTTCAGTCTGGAAGCCTTGGACTGGGCACAGCTGAGGGCGTCAGTAGCTCTGCATTGGGAAAATAAAGGTACACTCCTGATTGAAGCCTCCGACATTGAGAGAGAATTCCAGAGTAGCGCAATCGGGTTAACAATTTACCCTTCAGCTAAGGCAGCACCCGGTCCTCCTCGCAGCGTAGCAAGTTAATTCTGATGTAGTTATGGTGCCCGGAGTGTGCCTTTAATACCAGAGGAATGCTGTTTTGTGTGCATGTCTGTCTTGTTTGAACACATTCATTTGATTATGACAACACCGTGAGAATTTACAGAGATGTGTTTTTTTTAAAACAAAATTTTGACAATCTCCAAACTAAAAAAATAACGTGAAATTTGTTCTTTTTCTCAGGATTCCAACAATTCTGAATGTAAACCAAAGCTTTTTGAATTTTCCAGAGAGGTGAGTACTGTCATCACTGACAAACTGGTGTGATGTAACCATGGACCCACAGAATTCAATTATTCTACTCAATTTCCCAAACACTGTGCTCATTTGGCTTTTTAAATATGCATTTTAAATCCTACCTTTTCTCCTCACATCAAGTCTGCCTCCAAACTTTCCCCTTAAAAACATTGCCCGCATTCGCCATTTTCAAACACAAGATACAACTAAGGCACTTATTCATGCACTCATCGTTTCCCGACTTGACTATTCAAAGTCACTACTCATCGGGCTTCCAAATACCGGCATTGTTCCTCTCCAGTCTGTAATGAATGCTGCACTCAGGCCCATCTTCCTGACTGACCGCTACCCCCACATCTCACCCCTATGTCAATCATTGGCTTCCTGTACCCTTCAGGATCCAATGCAGACTGCTAACACTAACCTACAAAGCCCTCACTAACTCCACTCCTCACTACATTTCCTCTTTACTCCACAAATACACCCCTTCACGTTCCCTTCACTCTGTAAATGTCCTTGTCCTTATTTGCTTATTCTCATTTTGCCAACTCTCACCTGCAAGATTTTTAAAGGGTTGCCCTGTTCCTTTGGAAGTCCCTACTCCATGCTATCGGCCTCTCCTCCAGTCCTTAAGAAGTCACTGAACACAGCCACACAGCTATAGGAAAACTTACCATCTTCCTGGGTAACACGTGTCTCATTTCACTGCACTTATCGCTTCCCTTGCCTCCATAGCCCAACTCACCCTCTCTCCTGCCACTCTTTGGTTCCACACGGCATCTTATCCATCAATACCAACCCCCTCTGACATACTGTTATTTCTCATGTGTCTCTTTTCCCCTTTCTCATCTTCTCTCGGTTATATTACTTATAAAAATGACTTGTTCTTAGAAATCCCCATTTTATCATTTTAATGCGCTGCGGAATATGTTGTCGCCATATACATGATGATGATGATAATAAGTTTCACTTTCTGCTTTTTGCAAGAATCCCACTGGGATTCCCGCAGGTTTTATATCCATATATTACGGAGAGATGATGCATTTTCTTTGCATACCTCATTCATTTATTATTGTTTACATTTATTTCCAATTAAGATAAAATGTATTTTCTTTATGTCAGCAAATAAATAACTGCATCAAAAACCTGTATAAAACCCTAATTAAATACTCCAAAAAACAAGGGGACATACATATAACAAATATACAGTTGTAAACACATAACAGACACCAGTTACTGTAAAGGGGTTTTTAGGTTTTTCCTGTTTTTTGTTTTTTTTCCCCAGTATCTTTCCTTGTTTTTTGTAAAATTACAATAAAGATTTAATATTTTTTTCCGAAGGAAAGTTAAAGTTTTTGCTCACGATATCAATATCCGCAACATAGATCTAGGGCAGAACAGAACCGTGAATGTTGAAAGGTGATCAATGTATCGCCCTCCGGTAATAATGTAACTGTAAGAGGTCCACCCTATGGCATTACAGTGCTGGTTACTGATTGGCAGTCACAGAGCTCAGAGACCCTCTGATCTTGTGCACTTCAAAAGCTGGCACCATCCAGGGGATAATAGGCCCCGAGGGAGAATCGGGTTACACCAAGGTCGACTGGTGGTGGGATTTAAAATGTTGGGGACATTCAGAAATGTAATCCAAGAATGCTTGTTCTTGTCAAGCTCGATTTAACTGTGGTCTTTTACAGCAGTGTTCGATTACAACAACAACATTGTGAAGTGGTTCTTTTGATTATTATCTGGGGTGCAGCTACCTCTGCATTGTTACAGAGCTCGTCTAGGAAAACTTTTTTTTTCTGTTTGTTTTAAACTTTTGTTGGGTTGCAGAGTTTGCAAAAGAAAGTTAGAGTGCAATTTATTCTGCTTCGTATCACTTTCTTGTGCGAGCGTAGTCCTAAATGTTTTTTTTTTTAATTATAAATAAATGTTTTTGTATTTTGTTTAACTAACAGCAATCATGCAGTGTTAAATAACAGACAACAACAAAAAATCCCTCCGTACTACCTTTGGGTCGGGTTTCCATATTCTTTGACACGTTGATGTTCCTCGGCTTTAATAAAATGGGTTTTCCAAACCCATTGTCTTTTAAAGTTTACAACCGCAACAAAAACCTCCTCCCATTTGAAATGACTTTATACGTACGCAGATCTATGTTTTCTTACAATAATAAACGAACACCCTGCATTATAAACCTCTCCATTGTCCGGTCAAAGCTGCCTATTATTTGCTGTAAAACGAAGACTGCGTACAATGTGCATAATCGCATAACCGTGGCAATTATTGGTATTCACGTCACTTTTAGAAATGGAAGCGAGAATTCTTCTTTCTCGAGCGAGCAGTTTTAAGAATTTAACCCCTTCACGACAAGGATTAACCCCTTAAGGACACATGACAAGTTTAGTCCTTAAGTGGTTAAACAAATCCCATTCTATCTTGGCAGTTTCTGGCACAGAGTGTCATGAAGTGGGGGATTCGGATTCTCTTGGTAGACCGCCTTGCTTGTTATACCTAATAGGGGGAGATAATAGTATGCACAGTTAACTGTTTGCTTACATGCGATTTAGAGAAATTGTATACCCCCGGCTAGGCTAATTGCCCTGAAGGATGGAGTTTGATATCCCTGTTGTGTAATTTCTGAATTTTTCTGTTGAATATGAGTTTCATGTTCACATAACCGTATCACTTACTGTTACTGCTTTATTAACCATTACACACACACACTCGGGATTAAGAACCTGGTTACACAGCACCGTTGTATAAATTAATCGGTCTGTTCTTTTCACTCTTAGAGCGCCTTTGCTTTACCCACGATGGCCTTCTCCTTCCTTTGCCATACATCAGTGTTGCCGATTTACTGTGAGCTTAAAAGGTATGTATTCAATAACATTTCAGAGACCTTTATATGATCACAAGGTTATTCTCTAAACTGTGAGCTGTCAGAAAGTGGCTAAGGAGTTACACATCGTTAAGGCCAGAACAGCGAGCTGGAAACATGGCTAACTTAGAATATATTTTTCGAATTGATTATCTTGGTAATTCCAAGTGAATTCCAGACAGTGCACAGTTTGGTGAATATATTTAGTGTTGTCCAACAATACTTGTAGGTTGGAGGTGAGAGAGGAAAGCACAGTTATGTATCATTAAAAGGTTGCAAATGCGTAATAATTCTATTGGTTTTGGGTTTTTTTCCACTTTTATGTATTGAAATCCTTAAGTGTGTAAGTACAAATAACTTACATTGGGAAGTTTTACATAAAGCACCCACCACGATGACCACCAGTTATGAATATTGGCATTTAATTTAAAAAAAAATGATGTCCCAATAAACTGGTGATGGCACAGCTACATGTGGGTTTATGTAGACACATTCATTTTCATTTTAAACAAGTCTTGTTGCAGATTGTGTATTTTTTTCCTCCCTCTTAGTCCATCCAAGAGCCGGATGCAGAACGTGGCCAACCTGGGGATAGTGTTAAGTTTCATCATATATTTCATATCTGCCTTGTTTGGATACCTCACATTCTACGGTACGTATATAAATTCTCTCTGTTACTACGACAAGCTGTAGCACACTGTCAGGCTTTGCAGATACTCTGCACAGCACCCTGGACCAGCTCTTGCTATATCTCCCAGTAGGTTAAAAGTTACTCCATTCTGGAGTGCGGGAGAGTTTAAATTGTGAGGATCGGTTCCTCTCGTGTTTACAAATTAAAAGTAAAAAAATAATGTTACATTAAGATCACGAAAATGTTATTTTCCTTAACGCACCTAATATTCACTTTAGAATGGATTTCATTCATATTGGTTGGTATGCAATTTAAAAACAAAACTAAAAAAAAACTATGAAAAATAATACCTGAATTTTTATATTATGATGCAAATGAATAATAGATTCCCATGAACGGCTCTGTTAAATACGAGACTCCGTGTGAAAACGCTATGCCTTTAAGAAGGATGGGGCAGCTGTCTTGTGTTTTGGACAGATCATCTTACCCGGAGTTTTATCATCTTTCATATGTTGCTCTAACCTTTGTGCATTTCATTATTTATCAGCTCTAGAAACCAAATTACTATGCAGGATTTTGTGTTTTGCAAATAGAATACAATGGTGTAAAGACGACTGGAGTCAATACACCACCTGTTACTGTTTAGAGGATAATCCTCATTTCTAAGTTGAGAAATTTTAGCTGGTAGTTCGCAAGATGGGATAAAAAGTTAATAAACGTTATATATTTTGGAGCGAGGGTAATGACGGACACTAATTTACATGGCCAGTCCTGATCTACCAGGGTTACATTATCTTTTATCTGATTTAAAAGAAAATAAAAACATAAATAAAAAGCACAATAATGTTTTTTGTTTTTTTAATTCGTGTTTGAGGAACATAAAGAAGTTGTAACATTCGACACACTACTTTATTTTAAATGTTATTTGTGTATTTCGTACGGTTTTGAGATGGTACAATAAATAAAATCTGCCAGAGTTGGTTTCCCAACAGAAATGTGTGCGAAGTCTGCTGATTATTCGCCTTTCACCATAACAGTAACGCAATCTTGATGTTTTCCAGATAAAGTCGATTCTGAACTGCTGCAAGGTTACAGCAAATACCTCCCGAGTGATGTCTTGGTCATCACAGTGCGACTCTTCATACTCCTCGCGGTTCTGCTCACTGTGCCCTTAATACATTTTCCTGTAAGTAGAGAAGAGAAATAATTAAATCCGTGATAGGGCCAAGATACATTGATGCATTAAATGTAAAAACAAATCTTCATCCACTGCACTTATTTTCTTTGTATTTTTAGGCTCGGAAAGCCTTTATAATGATGGTTTTCTCTAGTCGTCCCTTCTCGTACGTTCGTCATATTCTGGTGACGTTGGCACTTAATATAATTATCGTTCTACTTGCAATCTACGTACCAGATATAAGGAATGTGTTTGGGGTGGTCGGTAAGTCTTTTATTTTTTATTGATGGGATATTTAGTACCAAACTTCTGGGAAAATTAACAAGGTGTTTGGAAATCCTTGGCTAAAATTGCACAGTTGGTGAAATTATCAAAAATTCCTTGTTTTGGGAACAAATCTATACCTGTAAATATCATCGCCTGGTGTCATGGTGGGAAACATTACGAAGTGTTTTACAATTGTACATTACGCAGTTTCCATTGTAGAGAAGAGTGAAGCCAGTTTACACAGAATCTGTATAATTAATATAAAATCGAATAAGAACTATTGATTAGCTGTGTAGGACTGAAAGCCTCTTTCAGGGGAAAACAGACTGATAGAAAACAATGGTCTCTTTTTGAGGAAATATTGTTTGTTTGTCTGTTGCCAACATTGATCATCGTTAATGTAGAAGGATAGCGTTGTATTTTGAATGAGAAGCAGGAGTGTTAACAGAAGTTCCTAAGAAGGAGCATCTCCCTGGCTGATGTGGTGAAGGTCAGAACCCCAAATAAGTAATCAAACCGTTCTAAAATAGTTTGACTACTCACAATGTGAACTGTAGTGGTTATGGTACTTAGCGTGTTCCTCTAAAAGGGAAAATAAGTCACAGCACCAACATTACAGGCCTTTTAGTTTAAATGGTTTGGTAATGCCAGTTTAAAAATTAAGAAGTAATGAGTTTAGAAAGGGCTTTTGTATTCGTAATAATTTTCATGGCTGTGACAAACTTAAAGAGTAGCAAGCAGCGGGGGTAGAGAGTGAGATATGTGGAAACAAAAGAACAGAGAGGATCCAATGGTAAAGTATATTGTGAAGGTGGGGGTTGAGAAAGGGTAAATAGGTACAAAATTTAGAGCTACCAACCGCTTTATTCAATAGGCATGAGCGATATAACCCCCCGTTTATGGATGATGGAGATGGGTTCCTAACTATGTGGCTCATCATGATAAGTAAAACATGATAACAGAAAGAGGTGCTCTAAGGTGAGGTATGTTCTTAGTAGTGAATATCACGGTAAAGGTATATATACTCACCTATTAGCGAGCCCAAATTGTCTCTCCTGTAATGGTGTGCACAGGTCTATTCCCCACTCTGGGATCCTTGTCACCATGGATGAGCTCTGCATGAACTCAGTGATCTGTCGAGACAGTACACAGAAACATAGTATAAAACAGCAAATGAGAAAAAAGAATCCTCACAATTTGTTGAGCAAAGTGTAATTGCTCAAACTACAAGGCTTACATGGCATAAATCCCCATCAAAGAATATAGATTTTTTTTTATCTCTGCAGGAGATCAGCAAGGCTCCTGGGTAAATAATAAAAACATAACACACACAAAAAATAAAATAATAACATGCATTTTGCTCGCTACATGGGGCTTTATCAATGAAGTTATTGAACTTTCTTTTAATAAAACATTCATTAAAGGATCGTATATTGTTCCTCTCCCACTCTCCAGGATCCACTACGTCAACTTGTCTTTTGTTTGTTTTCCCGGGACTATTTTATGCCAAGCTTAGCACGGAACCTTACTGCTCCCTACAGAAGCTTGGGGTAGGTGATACATTATTAACTGATTACTGTGTCTTTCCAAATGTATAATTCTAAAGGACATTTTTCACAAGTAACTTTAGTGGCGATTTGCTGCTCTTCCATTGTACAGTTCTAGTCCAAAACCTCTAACTTTAAAACCCCCATTGCTATCCCTGACCGTAAACTCCCCCAAATAGCAGCCATTGCTATTAGTGGCAAATAGACAGCAGAAACTCTACACCAAAATAGACATTTAAATAACACTTACCTACTGTATCTCCCTCTACTGTAATATCCTGTAAATCTTTACGTACACCTGGTAGAACTATATAATATATACATACACCATGTACTCGTATGTTTATGTAGCACTAACCGGTGTACTTTGCACTTTATGGGTTACATTACAGCAGCGGGTATATGGAGTGTATATTTTATAGAACAGTAACAGGTGTACTTCGCCATTTACAGGTTAGATTGCAGTAGGTATACAGTGTATGTATATTATATTCATATAGCGCTAACAGGTGTACTCAGCACTTTATAGGTTACATTACAGTAGAGGGAGGTACAGTAAGTGCAGTAGGTATACAGTGTATGTATATTATATTCATATAGCGCTAACAGGTGTACTCAGCACTTTATAGGTTACATTACAGTAGAGGGAGGTACAGTAAGTGCAGTAGGTATACAGTGTATGTATATTATATTCATATAGCGCTAACAGGTGTACTCAGCACTTTATAGGTTACATTACAGTAGAGGGAGGTACAGTAAGTGCAGTAGGTATACAGTGTATGTATATTATATTTATATAGTGCTAACAGGTGTACTCAGCACTTTACAGGTTACATTACAGTAGAGGGAGGTACAGTAAGTGCAGTAGGTATACAGTGTATGTATATTATATTTATATAGTACTAACAGGTGTACTCAGCACTTTACAGGTTACATTACAGTAGAGGGAGGTACAGTAAGTGCAGTAGGTATACAGTGTATGTATATTATATTCATATAGCGCTAACAGGTGTACTCAGCACTTTATAGGTTACATTACAGTAGAGGGAGGTACAGTAAGTGCAGTAGGTATACAGTGTATGTATATTATATTTATATAGTGCTAACAGGTGTACTCAGCACTTTACAGGTTACATTACAATAGAGGGAGGTACAGTAAGTGCAGTAGGTATACAGTGTATGTATATTATATTTATATAGTACTAACAGGTGTACTCAGCACTTTACAGGTTACATTACAGTAGAGGGAGGTACAGTAAGTGCAGTAGGTATACAGTGTATGTATATTATATTCATATAGCGCTAACAGGTGTACTCAGCACTTTATAGGTTACATTACAGTAGAGGGAGGTACAGTAAGTGCAGTAGGTATACAGTGTATGTATATTATATTTATATAGTGCTAACAGGTGTACTCAGCACTTTACAGGTTACATTACAATAGAGGGAGGTACAGTAAGTGCAGTAGGTATACAGTGTATGTATATTATATTTATATAGCGCTAACAGGTGTACTCAGCACTTTACAGGTTACATTACAATAGAGGGAGGTACAGTAAGTGCAGTAGGTATACAGTGTATGTATATTATATTTATATAGTACTAACAGGTGTACTCAGCACTTTACAGGTTACATTACAGTAGAGGGAGGTACAGTAAGTGCAGTAGGTATACAGTGTATGTATATTATATTCATATAGCGCTAACAGGTGTACTCAGCACTTTACAGGTTACATTACAGTAGAGGGAGGTACAGTAAGTGCAGTAGGTATACAGTGTATGTATATTATATTCATATAGCGCTAACAGGTGTACTCAGCACTTTATAGGTTACATTACAGTAGAGGGAGGTACAGTAAGTGCAGTAGGTATACAGTGTATGTATATTATATTTATATAGTGCTAACAGGTGTACTCAGCACTTTACAGGTTACATTACAGTAGAGGGAGGTACAGTAAGTGCAGTAGGTATACAGTGTATGTATATTATATTCATATCGCGCTAACAGGTGTACTCAGCACTTTATAGGTTACATTACAGTAGAGGGAGGTACAGTAAGTGCAGTAGGTATACAGTGTATGTATATTATATTTATATAGTGCTAACAGGTGTACTCAGCATTTTACAGGTTACATTACAGTAGAGGGAGGTACAGTAAGTGCAGTAGGTATACAGTGTATGTATATTATATTTATATAGTGCTAACAGGTGTACTCAGCACTTTACAGGTTACATTACAGTAGAGGGAGGTACAGTAAGTGCAGTAGGTATACAGTGTATGTATATTATATTTATATAGCGCTAACAGGTGTACTCAGCAATTTACAGGTTACATTACAGTAGAGGGAGGCACAGTTAGTGCAGTAACTATGCAGTGTTTGTATATTTCCTTACCTGTTAGTGCTGGCACTTTATAAATAGAATATCGGTATGTAATAAGTGCCAGCACTAACAGGTAAGGAAATATACAAACACTGCATAGTTACTGCACTCACTGTATCTCCCTCTACTGTAATGTTACCTGTAAAGTGCTGAGTACACCTGCTAGCACTATATAAATAAAATATACATACACTGTATACCTACTGCACTTACTGTACCTCCCTCTACTGTAATGTAACCTGTAAATTGCTGAGTACACCTGTTAGCGCTATAAAAACAAAATATACATATAGTAAGTGCAGTAGGTATACAGTGTATGTATATTATATTTATATAGCGCTAACAGGTGTACTCAGCAATTTACAGGTTACATTACAGTAGAGGGAGGCACAGTTAGTGCAGTAACTATGCAGTTAGCGCTATATAAATATAATATACATACACTGTATACCTACTGCACTTACTATATGTATATTTTGGTTTTTATAGCGCTAACAGGTGTACTCAGCAATTTACAGGTTACATTACAGTAGAGGGAGGTACAGTAAGTGCAGTAGGTATACAGTGTATGTATATTTTATTTATATAGTGCTAGCAGGTGTACTCAGCACTTTACAGGTAACATTACAGTAGAGGGAGATACAGTGAGTGCAGTAACTATGCAGTGTTTGTATATTTCCTTACCTGTTAGTGCTGGCACTTATTACATACCGATATTCTATTTATAAAGTGCCAGCACTAACAGGTAAGGAAATATACAAACACTGTATAGTTACTGCACTTACTGTACCTCCCTCTACTGTAATGTAACCTGTAAAGTGCTGAGTACACCTGTTAGCGCTATATAAATAAAATATACATACACTGTATACCTACTGCACTTACTGTACCTCCCTCTACTGTAATGTTACCTGTAAAGTGCTAAGTACACCTGTTAGCGCTATATAAATAAAATATACATACACTGTATACCTACTGCACTTACTGTACCTCCCTCTACTGTAATGTAACCTGTAAAGTGCTGAGTACACCTGTTAGCGCTATATAAATAAAATATACATACACTGTATACCTACTGCACTTACTGTACCTCCCTCTACTGTAATGTAACCTGTAAAGTGCTGAGTACACCTGTTAGCGCTATATAAAATATAATATACATACACTGTATACCTACTGCACCTCCCTCTACTGTAATGTAACCTGTAAAGTGCTGAGTACACCTGTTATTGCTATATAAATAAAATATACATACACTGTATACCTACTGCACTTACTGTACCTCCCTCTACTGTATTGTAACCGGTAAAGTGCTGAGTATACCTGTTAGCGCTATATAAATACAATATACATACACTGTATACCTACTGCACCTACTGTAATGTAACCTGTAAAGTGCTATATAAATACAATATACATACACTGTATACCTACTGCACTTACTGTACTTCCCTCTACTGTAATGTAACCTGTAAAGTGCTGAGTACACCTGTTAGCGCTATAAAACCAAAATATACATATAGTAAGTGCGGTAGGTATACAGTGTATGTATATTTTATTTATATAGCGCTAACAGGTGTACTCAGCACTTTACAGGTTACATTACAGTAGAGGGAGGTACAGTAAGTGCAGTAGGTATACAGTGTATGTATATTATATTTATATAGTGCTAACAGGTGTACTCAGCACTTTACAGGTTACATTACAGTAGAGGGAGGTACAGTAAGTGCAGTAGGTATACAGTGTATGTATATTATATTTATATAGCGCTAACAGGTGTACTCAGCACTTTACAGGTTACATTACAGTAGAGGGAGGTACAGTAAGTGCAGTAGGTATACAGTGTATGTATATTATATTTATATAGCGCTAACAGGTGTACTCAGCACTTTACAGGTTACATTACAGTAGAGGGAGGTACAGTAAGTGCAGTCGGTATACAGTGTATGTATATTTATATAGCACTAACAGGTATACTCAGCACTTTACAGGTTACATTACAGTAGAGGGAGGTACAGTAAGTGCAGTCGGTATACAGTGTATGTATATTTATATAGCACTAACAGGTATACTCAGCACTTTACAGGTTACATTACAGTAGAGGGAGGTACAGTAAGTGCAGTCGGTATACAGTGTATGTATATTTATATAGCACTAACAGGTATACTCAGCACTTTACAGGTTACATTACAGTAGAGGGAGGTACAGTAAGTGCAGTAGGTATACAGTGTATGTATATCATATTTATATAGCGCTAACAGGTGTACTCAGCACTTTACAGGTTACATTACAGTAGAGGGAGGTACAGTTAGTGCAGTAACTATACAGTGTTTGTATATTTTCTTACCTGTTGGTGCTGGCACTTATTACATACCGATATTCTATTTATAAAGCGCCAACATATTCCGCAGTGCTGTACAATTCTATCAGTAAAATATACATAAACTGTATGATATGGAAGGAATTTTATTTCTTTATAATATTGCATGGTGTTAAATGATAACCTCAAAATGTTATTAATTATCAAACTCTTATTGAAATCATATAACAAACCAAAAGGTAAATGAACGTTTTGTGCAAAGACACCACGTGGATGTTAAAACGTGGACTGCCCCAGGAATTAATTAGTTAATTTCTGAATCATTTCGTACGCCCTCTGACGAAGATTGTACATTGAAATGCTGCTTTTCTAAAAGCTTGATCTGGGAAGGGCGGCAGAGCGAGAGCCTGTTCTCGTAGAGTGTAAATTGATTCCTTCCACAAGTACTAATTTCTGTTTGTTTTTTCTTCTGTTCCCAGGCCTGTGGGTTGCTTGTTCTTGGTATTTGTATTGGTGCCTGCAGTTTAACACTAATTACCATGAACTGGGCTTACAATGAATGAGAGAATCGCACTGGAGTTTACCTTTGAACAGAATGTGCAGGGATTTACAGCTTAGGGTATCCAGTTTCAGGGGAAATTGGTAGAGAAAGGATTTGTCTTCCGTGCACGCCACCCTGCCAGTCATTAAATGTTCTGATCTGAAAAAGAAACCCGGAAATAGAAGAAAATCACGTTTACAAAAGGGAGAATGCTGCCCACAGGTATACATTAAAAGGAAATTCGCACTTTCTTCGGCTTTTGTTAATTAGGTACGGAATTGATAAGAACCTTCCCATTCAGGTTTGGGATGTACATGAAGGCTTTATTTAATTCTGTGTGCATTGCTGGCCCTGGGGGGATAATAGACTATTGTTTCTTTAATAATGTTAACGAGGCTCTTTCCAAATGCTGGCAAATGCTCAGTGTCCCATGTTTAATCCATTCCAGCCAAGCTCAGGTAATGGTGCCATGCTTGCCTACCTTGTGTTTACATTTGGTGGTTCTGAGCCATCATATCAATTGGTGCAATCTTTTACCTAAAATCACATTTCTGGGTTTTTATGACTTTCTCTGAAATGCACAATCCAGACAAAAACGGACTGTGAAGATGTGAAATTACTTTTTTTTTTATATCTCATCTTACAACTAATCCTTAACCTGAAACCTGAACTATTGCAGGTAATAAGTGCCGTCCTTTCTATTAAATGGACTCCATTATGAGAGGGCTATTGCGTAGCATTGAAAACACTCTCTGTACAGTGTACTAGCCAAATGGCTACTGTCTGTAGTTATTTAACTCTGTGTAACTAACCATTTGTAGTTCAAGTGTGCCATGCTTCTTGGCGTGCAACAAATGGCAATATGGCCTCCACAAATAGAGGCAAGTGGTGGTATTTCCTGATAGCCAGCCCCCTACGATGCTCGCATTGAGGGACAGAAGGCTAAAAGTCAAACCATTCTAAAAATGGTGGCTACTTACATTGAGGGGGTGTCGGCACCATAAATACTACAGCGAGCTTCAGTGTTTATGGTGCTTGAAGTGTTCCTTGAAATAGGGCTGCTGGGAGAGAATGGATTACTTTGCATGCAGGCACTACTCCCTAACCAAGAGTAGGCAACCTTTGGCACTCCAGATGTTGTTGACTACATCTCCCATAATGCAGGCAAGGCGTTAAGGGAGACACGGTCCATAACATCTGGAGAGTCGAAGGTTACCTACTCTTGACAGACCCTATACACAGTATCGCATCATTTTTTTTAGCATTTTACATGGCTGTAGCCATCAGAGGTGCTGTATTCATAGACTTGGCATAGCAGTAAAGGTTCAAGAACGTAAAAAAATATGTACATAAAAATTATACCTTTTTCAGGATATTTGCACATTAACCCCGTAAGGACCAAACTTCTGGAATAAAAGAGAATCATGACATGTGACACATGTCCTGTGTCCTTAAGGGGTTAAAAACGTCACAGTATTGCTATCTTTTACATCTTACATATCGGATCATGAAAGGCTCTTTGTATAAAGCAGTTGAATGTCAACCAGGACTTGGCAGGGTTTTCTATAGAATAAAACATACATACATGAAAGATTTCATTTATTTTATTTTATTTTTTTAACCTTCTTGGTTTTTACCTCTATGCCATTGTCAAGCTCCGTTATATTTGAGCCAGTAGAACTGCCTTCCGAACCAAATATTTCTATGTAACCTCAAATTAACTGCACTACTTACTGTGTTTTTGTAAAGTAATTTTTTTAAAAGCAAAAAAACATGGAAAAATAAAATAGCAACTCACATGTTCATCCACCCCAATTCGTTGCCTCTATAAGCACAGAATGCAGGTAATTCAAACAGTAAACGTATCGTTCAGATTTTTATCTAGATTCTAATTTTAGTGCAAATCTGCTTTTAAGACGGCTTATCCACAGAACATTTATGCCAAGCTAATATTCCAAATGTAGAGCATACATGTTACCATTGAAGTGTTTATTCACAGCAAATCACTGTTTAGTAAATATACCTTTGCCTATTGTATGTGTGCTTTAACACTAAATATAATTTCACCACTGGAATTCTCCCCATGAGTGTTATGTTTTGGATGCTGTGTGCTACTTCAGAGAAGGTGGAGTACGTTTTTTATTGAGTAAAATGCCTTTACATTTTAATATATAATATATGCATTCCCCCCCACCCCTTCAGGGTTTTTTTTTTCTTGGATCAGTAAACAAAGCACAATTCATTCTAAACTATGTCTGCCTATTCATCAAACTCCTGGAATTCAATAAGACATTTTGGCAGCCTTCTATTTAATACTGCCTTGCTGTAATCTAACCCTCAAACGCTTTGTTGGTTTTGTAATCCAATAATCCTAATTTTCTGCCATGTTGATGTGTAATATTCACCATCTTAAAGGTACAAGCACAGGTAGTTGCAGTGAGTAGGACTAGCTGTGCTTGTACGGGGAGTCTGATTTTGGTTTTGTGTTTTCAATCGATTTTTTGATCTGTCAATTTTTAAAAGCTACATAAAAATTGGTAAGATATATAGCTTTATAATGCTCCGCCACCCCTGTGAAAATGTACTTAATGCGTTTTTTGTATTTTTGTTTTTTGTAAGAGAACTAACATTGCTATAAAGTCACTACCTAGAATATTAAAAGGTCGGAAGAGGAAGCTCCAGGTGCTGCGTTACCTTAAAGTGGCTCTGTCACCTCAAACTTTTCTTTCTCCAATTGTTTCTTCTTCTTTTCGGATCTATGTCCTGTGCTTGATAATCTTGACAAAGGTCAAGGTTGTAGAGTATAGGAAAAATATATAAGATACAGTCCCTTCATTGTGTTATGCGTTAAAGAGAAATAGATCAATAATGAAGAGAAGTAGATACAATAGGAGCAAGGGAGGTTTGAGGTGACAGAGACACTTTAAGGAATTAAAATGTTACCAAACTGTTAAGCCTCAACCTTTAGAAGACTGTGCCCGATTGCAATGCCCAGCTACTTCCTTTATTGGTCTGAGGCTTCAATCAGGAAGCTAGGACCCGGCGTCACTTTACATTCTCAGTCGATATATCACTAGCTCTGCATTCAGAAATTGGGTAAAACAAGTACGTATCTTTTTCACTCGATTTTCTGATTGGGCGGCTGGTGATATGCTGAGTGTGTCAACTTATACTCTCTGTGACGCCAGGTCCTAGTTTCCTGACTTGAAGCCTTTGACGTCTGAAGGAAGTAACTAGGCAGAGCAATTAGGGGGAGACATCCTGATTTAGGGGTTACATCAGTGGTTCCCAAACCAGTACACGATTTAGGATTACCCAGTTGTGTTTAATGTGTTTTTAGAAAGAAAGGAGAGAAAAAAAAAAACATCTTAGACACAACTGGGTAATCCTTAAATCCTGGATGGGGAGATGTGCCTTGAGGACTAGTTTGGGAACCACTGGGTTGTACCATTCGTTAAAAATTGAACTACTTACAGAAACATTGCCCCCAGGGCATCCTTACACTATAACTCCATTCGATGACGTTGTGCCACCAAGAGTGGTTCTTTAAAGCTACATATCTGCTCAAGTTATTGTAACAAGGTTTGCCAGATCTCACTCCTGTCTGGAGACTGGACTGTGACAGAAGGGGGAAAATATATTTAGTCACAGATTTTCAGGATGTCAGATACAGACTTGTCCAGACTTTTATTGAGCCATCAATATTATTATTATCTTAGTTATATTTCGGAGAGCAGCTGATCTGTTTGCTTCTATTAACCCGCAGTTGAAGTTATTGATTACTTTGTACAGTAAAAGCAGGCATTACACCAAAGAATGAACACCAGAGTTATGTGAGCAGAGCAATTCTGGGGAGACAATTCTAAAAGTGGAGCAATCAATAGAAACATTCTATTTGTTTCCACAGTGATTGCACCACATCTAGAACTTTGCCTCAATATTGCTTTTTTTATCCATAACACAGGAAGAGATTTTAGAGGAAGTTTTTTTTTTTTTTTAAAAGTTAGGTTTTAAAATAATGAAAAGGGAAAGAGTCGCCAATAGAATGTGCAAGTTCCATTGGTTTCTATGGTGATTGCCCACTTTGATCCACCCTCTCCCATGTGTCGACATTTCAAACCACGCACTATTCACAGTACCTTGTGAGTTCAATGTCCATTGTCTTGTAAAGCAGGACCCGATCTCGTAAGCTGTTTCTTTTATTCTCTGCTTTTCCACGTCTTATTTAATCTTCTCTGTGCCTTGAAAACAAAGGAATGTTTAACCGTTAATCAAAAGTATAAACCGTTCACAAATACTAGTCTTTCATTGTTAAAATGAATAATATGCTGCTACAGTGATACAGATGATTGGTGCTTTTTTTTTATTTTATAAAACTGATGCAGAAATTCAATTTGTCAATGTATTAATAAAGTTGTACTGAAATGTTCATAAATGTCCATTGATGTCCTGTGTCCTCATTTTCATGTAAGCAAAAAAACACTCTTAAATTCTAATTTGTTCCTCTAGTAATTCTTCTATAACCTTACCAGTGAGCTCGCTAGAACAAGTAGCTATATAAAATGCACAAACCCAACGAACGACTGTTCCCACGACTCCAAACAAAACAGACCCACAAACATAAGCCCCACGAACAAGAGACTGGCATACCCCTGTTTCCCCAGCCTGAAAGAAACTCTTGGTGACTTAGAGGACGGGAGACAATAGACACGGAGGGGAGGCCCAAAGCAACTTGCGGATCGGAGAGAGGGGGCGTACATAAACGAAAGGACACTCGCCCACCACCGCCCCTCATCCACTGAAAGAGACGCCAGGAGTGGGGGAACAGTCAAACCCTCTCACGATAACACACACACATCAGCTAACTGTAGACAAGGTCCCCTGCCCTGCAAAGGGCTGGCCCGGGATGGGAGGCCAAGAGGCAAAGTAGTCCCCAGCAGCTTGAGGGGCAGAGAGCTGGAACCCTCCTCTGACCCACAGAGGGGTGATAAGCCACTCGTCCCAGTCATTAGCGATAACGCTTAATTATCTCCCCCCTTTCAGGGACAGTCACACAGAAAGCAAACCCCCGGGTAGGGGTCGTCTCTGAAGCGCACCCTGGGGGGGGGGCCCGAACAAACAAGGGAACCCCCGCGGGAATAATGGGAGGCAGTGGGCGCTGTTACCATGACTGGACTATACATTGTAAGTAGTAAACTGTTGTATCCCGAATTGTCGTATTTGGAAAACGTTAAAATAAAGAATGTCAAAAAAATAAATAAATGCACAAACCTTTCATTTTTGTAAATATTATTATTATTATGATCTTTATAGAGCGCCGTCAAATTCCGCAGCGCTTTACAATTGGTGGACGAACAGACAGGGTTGAGGGCCCTGCTCAATGAGCTTACATGCTAGAGGGAGTGGAGTAAAGTGACACAAAAGGTAAGGATAGTATTAGACTAGTGACAGTTGCAGAAGAGGAATCAGTCGGGAGCTATTAACAGTTTAATTGATACGCTTTTATGAAGAAGTGGGTTTTTAACAATTTTTTTGAAGGAGTGGAGACTGGGTGAGCATCTAACGGAGGAGGGAAGCGAGTTCCACAGGAACGGTGCAGCCCTCGAGAAATCTTGAAGGCGAGCATCAGAGGTGGGAGTACGGACAGAAGATAGACGTAAGTCTTCAGCAGATCGTAAGGGCCTAGACGGGACATACTTGTGTATTAGGGAGGAGAGATAGGTGGGAGCAGCATTATGTAGAGATTTGAAAGCAAGAACCAGAATTTTAAATTGAGCTCTATATTTTATAGGAAGCCAATGTAGGGACTGACAGAAGGGTGAGGCATGGGAGGTGCGGGCAGACAGGAAGATGATCCTCGCCGCCGCATTCATTATGGACTGTAACGGCGCAAGTTGGGAGCACGTAAGACCACTGAGAAGCGGATTACAGTAGTCAAGGCGAGAAAGGACAGTGGAATGGACCAACACCTTAGTCGCATCTGGCGTTAAGTAGGGGCGGATGCGCGCAATGTTTTTGAGATGGAAATTACAGGATTTTGCGATAGATTGAGCATGAGGCTTGAAGGAGAGGTCGGAGTCAAAGAGAACACCTAGGCAGCGAGCTTGAAAATGTAGACTGAAGTATAGCAGAGTACGCAAATTTTCCAGAATTAGCCATTTGGCCTAAATGTTGCAGTTTGCTGGTTAGTGTGTAGACCCGTTACTGATTAAAGGTTAAATCCCCAGGACAGCTCCCCCAGCCAGGTAGAAGGGCCGTAGGGACATCTGGGCCTCAGTTGGATTTTTAAAGGACAAGTCAAAGCACCATGACCACTGTAGTGATTTGAAGTGAACATGGTACCTGGAGTCTGTGCAGCGTTTAACTATGAAACTGAGAATGTGACGGCAGATCAGAACCGTTTGGCCCAGCTAGTCTGCCCATTTTTCTAAATACTTTCATTAATCACTGGCCTTATCTTATATCTAGGATAGCCTTATGCCTATTCCACGCATGTTTAAACTCCTTCACTGCTTTTAACATCTACCACTTCAGCTAGAAGGCTATTCCATGCATCCACTACCCTCTCCATAAAGTAATAATTCCTGATATTTTTAAATCTTTGCCCCTCTAGTTTCTATCATCCCTTCTGTCTAGTCTATGAAGCACTACATGTAAGGAGTATGACTCCCATCTCTGGCAGAGTCATTAAGACATTGTTGGCCAGGCTAGAAGTAGAGTAATGGGCTGGCTAATGTCAAATTCTTATTCCAATGCATATAATTGCATTCATTGGCTGAGTGCGGTCAAACTCTTTCCGCCAATGAACAGCCAGCAGGATCAACTTTCGGCTAAGCTCTGCAACTCTGGAAAAGTCAAGTGTCGACAACGGCTGTAGAGGAGACCAGCGCAGACACAGGTACAAAACGGTTTGCCCCTTAACCAGTAATTGTGCCAGGCTCCTAGCATCGTAACCACTACAGCAGGTTATAATGGAGTAACTTTTCACGTGTGAGTGTATGGGCTATGTGCATTACATTTGCCTTCAGGAGAAAATAAAGATATTTCTCATCTAAATATACCGAACTGTGTCGTTCATTACAAGTGACCAGCAAACAAACTGCTCCATTGACAGTCCTGACATATCTGTTCTGTATGTGTCTCATACTTTTATTGGCTTTAGACAATTCCACCTGCACACTCTTCACGAGGTTGTAATTGACCCTTTTAAAGATAGGAAGAACTATAATGGAAAAAAGATCAATAAAGGAACTTCAGATAGATTACAAAATTTGATAGATCAATATAATCTTAGGGATATTTGGAGAACGTTTCGTCCACTGGAGTTGGACTTCACATGTTATTCAAAAACATTTAATTACTTCTTAAATGTTGATCTTTACTTGTTAGAAAGATCGTAATACAGGATATAACATGGTCAGACCATAACCCAACCATACTGCATTACAAAGATGCTTTTGACAAGTTTCGCAAAGATTGGCGATTGAACGATAATATATTATATAAAAACTTATACTGAACAGAAAAAAAAATAACTATTTTGCTTGGAAAGCAAAAATAAGGGGACATTAGATATTGTAGTATGGTGTGCTTACAAAAGCGTAATTAGAGACCACCTGATGGGGATGGCAGCTAGAATGAAAAAGAAAGAAGGCCCCCCGCTTTCAGAGCTATACAGAACGCTAAATGAATATAAGAAACATAATAAAATAACACCTACAGAAATAGCAAAGAAAATATCAGAAATAGAACAGAACATAAATTTGCAATTATCCAATAAAATTGGAAAAAACATTAGAATTTTTTCAATCTAAATGGTGCTAGTAAGTTGAAAAAAGAAAACGAGTGATATCTATAATTAGGGATAAAGATACATACGTTATAGCCCCAGAACAAATAGGCGGAGCATTCAAAAAAATGATATAGAGATCTATATAACCTACCAGAGGATTTATTTGGTAGTGATGAAGAAATTAAAAAATTCTTTGAAAATTTAAAGATGCCCAAAATTATGCCCGACCAATTAGAAACAACAAAACCAACATATATCAGAAACGGAAGTTATTAAAGAAATAGATAAGCTTAAAGAACGAACTGCCCCGGGGCCAGGTGGCTTTACAAATAAATTTTATAAAATTATGAAAAATCAATTAAAAGAACATAAATTATAAATACAGGAAGATGCCCATGAGAGTTATTGAGAGGAAATATCATCCCAATTCCAAAACCAGATAAAGATCCAGAACGGATAAGCAAATTTAGACCGATTTCATTGATAAACACAGACCTCAAAATATTCTTGCGGAACAACTGAAATCTGTCGTACCAGATCTCATTAACAACGATCAGATCGGTTTTATTCCAGGCCGGTCATCAGTTAACAATATTCGGAAAATAATAGACATTTTGGAGGCAACAAAGACGAAAAGGATCCCACTCATGCTCATATCAATAGACGCAGAGAAGGCGTTTGATAGGGTAGGGTGGGCCTTTATGTTAGCCACATTAAAACTATTTGCATTTACAGGTCCAATTCTAAAAGTGGTATATGCTCTCAATGACTCTCCATAGGCAAAAAAGTCATGGGATCCGGATTTACCTCTCAAATTTTTAACACTAACAATGGGACAAGGCAGGGATACCCCCTCTCCCCACTGTTATACATATTAGTATTAGAATCTTTAGCCATTGCTAGAAGACAAAATCAAAAGGTTACAGGCTATAGATACCCATGGGGGCAATATCTATGCGAATGATATACTACTGATCCTTTAAGAGCCAGAAACCTCTATTCTGGAAGTGTTAAAAGATATAAATAGGTACTCTAGAGCAGTGTTCCCCAACCCGGTCCTCAGGGACCACCAACAGTCCAGGTTTTGTCAGCATCTCCATTGGAATAAAACAGGGACATACATAAATCCTGGAGTGTTGGTGGTCCCTGAGGACCGGGTTGGGGAACACTGCTCTAGAGTATCGGGTTATAAAATAAATTTAGACAAATCAGAAAAGTTATTATCCCGTTTCTAGCTTCCCCATCACCCACTGATGGTTAACCCGTGCAGCGAAAAATGAATCCAGAATCAAACTAAGTAGTGGTGTTCGATCTGGAGGATATAGATGTAATTGGAGATATATTCCACGGAGGAATTTTGAGAGATGATAATGTTTTGTTGCTTACACTAGATGTGCTTTATCATTATTTACATGACCTTATTGTGATGTGATCGTCAGGGGCGGGCTGGGCCGGGGGGCAGGGAGGCAATTGCCCCCCAGGCCGCCCGAAATTATTTTAGGACCGGCCACGGCGGGCCGGCCCTTTAAATGCTGCAGCCGCCGAGCGCTCTGTAAAGAGCGCTCAGACGGCTGCAGCTGCTTTTCCCTCCCTCCCCTCCCCTGTAGGTGGCCGAGCTGCAGTCCGGTCCGCGGTCCCGGCCGGAGTGATGGGAAGGTGCACACTGAGTGTGCACTTCCTGTCAGTCCGGCCGGGTACAGGAAACAGAAACTCCTGTTCCGCGCGGAACAGGAGTTTCTGTTTCCTGTACCCGGCCGGACTGACAGGAAGGTGCACACTGAGCACCTTCCTATCACTCCGGCCGGGACTGCGGACCGGAGTGCAGCTCGGCCACTTACAGGGGAGGGGGTAAGAAGAAGGGGGGGGGAGAGAGAGAGTAAGAAGAAGGGGGGTAGAGTAAAAAGAGGGGAGGGGGGAGTAAGAAGAGGGGAGGGGGGGGGGAGTAAGAAGAGGGGAGGGGGGGAGAGTAAGAGGAGGGGGAGAGTAAAAAGAGGGGAGGGGGGGGGAGAGTAAAAAGAGGGGAGGGGGAGAGTAAAAAGAGGGGAGGGGGGAGAGTAAAAAGAGGGGAGGGGGAGAGTAAAAAGAGGGGAGGGGGAGAGTAAAAAGAGGGGAGGGGGGGAGAGTAAAAAGAGGGGAGGGGGGAGAGTAAAAAGAGGGGGGGGAGAGTAAAAAGAGGGGAGGGGGGAGAGTAAAAAGAGGGGAGGGGGGAGAGTAAGAAGAGGGGAGGGGGGGAGAGTAAAAAGAGGGGAGGGGGAGAGTAAAAAGAGGGGAGGGGGGGAGTAAGAAGAGGGGAGGGGGGAGTAAGAGGGGAGGGGGGGAGTAAGAAGAGGGGAGGGGGGGAGTAAGAAGAGGGGAGGGGGGAGTAAGAGGGGAGGGGGGAGTAAGAAGAGGGGAGGGGGGGAGAGTAAAAAGAGGGGAGGGGGGAGAGTAAAAAGAGGGGGGGGAGAGTAAAAAGAGGGGAGGGGGGAGAGTAAAAAGAGGGGAGGGGGGAGAGTAAGAAGAGGGGAGGGGGGAGAGTAAAAAGAGGGGAGGGGGAGAGTAAAAAGAGGGGAGGGGGGGAGTAAGAAGAGGGGAGGGGGGAGTAAGAGGGGAGGGGGGGAGTAAGAAGAGGGGAGGGGGGAGTAAGAGGGGAGGGGGGAGTAAGAAGAGGGAAGAGAGGGAGTAAGAAGAGGGGAGGGGGATAATAAGAGGGGGGAGTAAAAAGAAAGGGGAAGTGAGAACGAGGGGGGTAAGAAGAACAAGAGTGGGGAGTAATTAGAAGAAGGGGTAAGAAGAAGAGGGGGGTAAGAAGAAGAAGGGGGAGTAATAAGAAGAAGGGGGTAAGAAGAAGAATGGGGTAAGAAGAAGAAGGAAGGGGTAAGAAGAAGTAGGAGGGTTAAGAAGAAGAAGGGGGGTAAGAAGAAGGGGGGAGTAATAAGAAGAAGGGGTTAAGAAGAACAAGGGGGGGAGTAAGAAGAACACAGGGAGGGGGTGGGTAAGAAGAACACAGGGGGGGTGAGAACACACAGAGGGAGGAGTGAGAAGAACACAGGGAGGGTGGAGGGGGGATGAGAAGAGCACAGGGAGGGTGGGTGAGTGTGAGAAGAGACCGCTAGGGGAGGGTGGGGGAGAGGAGAGACCACTAAGGGGCAGGGGAGAGCTCTAAGGGACAGAAGGGACAGCTCTATAGGACAGGGGGCAAGACAGGGAGCTCTTTAACACTATGCGCACACACACACAGACACAATGCATCCCTATACATACACAGAAACACACAATGCACCCCTATACATACACAGAAACACACAATGCATCCCTATACATACACAGAAACAGAACATGCTTCCCTTACACACAGAGAAACACACAATGCATCCATTACACACACACACAATGCAACCCTTACACACAAAGACAATGCATCATTTGCACACATACACAGAAACATACAATGCAAACCCTTACACAGAAACATACAATGCAAACCCTTACACACACATGCAAACACACACACACTGTTTTTATTACATACACACAGAAACACAATGCATCTCTTACACTCAATGCACACACATACAGACACACACCTTGCATCCCTTATGCATACAAACACAGATTCACACAATGCATCCCTCACACACAACCAGAAACACATAATACATCCCTTATACACAAATACACACTGCTTCCACTACACACAAACACACTGCATCACCTGCACAAACTGGTATCCCTATACACTACATACCATAAGCACACATATGAGATAACACATCCCCTACACACTCCACTCCCTGTGAGCGAGCTCATGGGTGGGTGGAACATATAAGTGGACTTATGAGTGGGCCTTATGGGCATACTCACCGTCAGGCACTGGGGCCCAGACCTTGAGCTGTGTAAGAGGCCCCCAAAAAATGGAGCTGCTTCCAATTCTCCCAGAACGTTGAATTTTGTGACCACAGTTGCAAACAGCCTCCAGAGGTCCTGTTCTACACCAGACCAGTGGAGCCAAACTGCAGCCCATCATCATCCTCATCTAATTGTAAGTAGGCAATCTAGTATATTATCAGTGACACTAATCTATAATTTACCTCACATTAAAGGGACACTATAGCTTAATGAAGTGGTTCTGGTGTCTATAGCTGGTCCCTGCAGGCTTTTTAATGTAAACACACACTGTGTGCAGCACTGGTGTTAGTTCATATGGCAGATCATATGGGTGGGGCATTGTGATGTCACATGGGGGGGGGGGCGGCAAATTTATATTTTGTCTAGGGCGGCAAAAATCCTTGCACAGGCTCTGATCCTGGGCAGGTGCACCAGTCTACTGGTGACCCACAGGAGGGGAGTGCACTGATTGCACTGCACTCTCCTCCTGCCCAGACCTGTCTTGACCGCAGTGCAAGTGCCCTCTGCCCCTAATTTACAGTGGCTCACACTCACAACAAGCAGTGCCTAGAGCCCTTTGCAGAGACGGAAACAAAGAGGTTCTGCGGCAGCTGGCCGTCCTGCAAGCATTACATTAAACAGCTGTTCCCCATGCAGCCACAGGTGGCGTTGTGCTGGGAGACTGTGATTACTCTTCACTTCCTCCCAGCCTACAGAGCAGCGCATGGGGGAGAGAGGAGGAGGCATGATTTAATCTTGAATAAATCCTCTAAGGAAACCTTTATAAATTTGGGGGGGATCAGCTCTGTTTCCACAGTTTATTGGTGTTTACTCTCATCTCTGTATTAATATTGAGGGATGTCTAAGTAGTAACATCAGTGTGTGTCAGCAGGGCCAGCCGTTAGGGTGGGCAAGCTGTGCGGTCACGCAGGGTGCCATGACAACAGAGGCGCCTGGCTGCCAACACAGCTCACAAGTTGGGTACACCAGCATATTTAATTTAAACGATTCACTGGTGGCCCACTGGTGCGCACCAGCAGTAGGTGCAGTCAGATCATATCCTCTCCCTCGTGGTTCCGGCGCTCAGTTAGTGAGTCAGAGCACAGGCTCAGAGATTCTCAGCCTGTGCTCTGACAACATTGAAAGTCAGAGCCGTGAAGGAGCGGGTATGGCAAAGAGCTACTGATTAGCATAACATCAATATCCGTTATAAAACCAGAAAAAGGTGGGCATGGACGGTGAACTGATTTAGTGGCGCAATGGGCCACTTGACTGGTTTTGCCCCCCAGGCCTAAGGCTGCCAGCCCTCCCCTGGTGATCGTATACACAAAAAGATCCCACTCCCTCACATACAATCCTGCTGCTCCAGGCCCAGGGTTGGCAAATTCCAATTTAGCAGATATGAAGAAAATCAGATCCAGGAACAAAGGAGCAACAGAGGCCTTGTAGCTTGACAAAGGTTTCCTGGACCGGACTTTCTTCATATCTTTTTATGATGTGAGACATTGCCCAAAACCAGACATCAAGTAAAATGGAAATGTAAATAAAATATCTAATTGTTCGATGCATACACATTTGCAATTCTACCTTTTTATGTTTACGCAGACACCGATACGTTATGCTGTATATTTATAAAGTAATATCTCCACACAGGTTAACTTATAGTTGGACTGCAATCCAATGATTCCCAGCCAGTTTAAAGATAATTAAAGGAATGCTATAGCGTTAAGGACTCTAATGTGCGTTCCTAGCACTATAGTGCCCTAGTCACCATTTAGGAGACTGGGCCCCTGCTGCAAGGGTTAAAAGTGGGATTTTACTTTACTTTACTATCCGGCTTGTAGCTCCACCTCTTTGGGTGAGATCAAGATCAGTGACCTCAGCCAATCCAATCATTTCCCATAGGAAAACATTGGGTGGCTAGTGTGCATGCGCGACTAAACACTGTGCCAGTCAGATCATCTGATTGTAATGGTGGAATTTTACGCCAATATTTTTCAGACGCCACTAGAGTCAGGTTGACAATGAAACTGTTCCAGCAGAAAGGCAATGTTTTTAGTTGCAGGATTAAAATTGGGGTGTATATGGTACCCAGACTATTTCTTTGAGACAAAATGGTCTTAGTGCCTATAGAGTCCCTTTTAAGGACCACTCTAGTGCCAGGAAAAATAACTAGTTTTCCTGGCACTATAGTGTTGATAGGTCCAACTCCCGCCGGGTTGAAGTGGGAGGAAGGGGTTAAAAACCTTTCTCCAGCGCCAGGGACGTCATCGGCTGAATGCACATGCGCGGCAAGAGCCGCGCGCAGTCAGTCCATAGGAAAGCATTTCTCAATGCTTTCCTATGGACACTGGTGTCTTCTCACTGTGGCGTCTTCTCAATGCTTTCCTATGGACACTGGCGTCTTATCACAGTGAGAGGTGTGGAAGCGCCTCTAGCGGCTGAATTAACCTATGCGTAAACATAGCAGTTTCTCTGAAACTGCTATGTTTACAGTAGGCAGGGTTAATCCTAGATGGACCTGGCACCCAGACCACTTCATTGAGCCGAAGTGGTCTGGGTGCCTATAGTGGTCCTTTAAGCATTGAGAACAGTTTGAACTTTCTCTGTTTTGATCTGATTTTTGTCAAACTCTGATAGTTAAATGGATACTCAAACCACCATGACCACTTATGTGATTTGAAGTGGTGATGGTGGCAGGAGTATGCATGTATACTGCTTGAAATGCTGCACATACAGAGTTAGTGTTAATTGTGTGCTAGTCGCGCCCCCAATATAAACTTTTTTTTACAGCTTTTATTTCAAATGGATTGGGGGAACCTTATCCATAGTGTCTATTAGGGCACGTTACACAGAAAAGGTTCTCCCCTCCATAGGGTTAAAGCAACCCTTTAGCTTATCCCAGAGCTCTGTTTAAAGCATAATAATACACCGCATTGTCTCCTATAATCCGTAAATAGAATAATGTGAAAAGCATTCGTAGTGTTTTGGCAATTCGTGTTATGAATGACATTGGCCACTCACAATGTGCCTGCTTCCAGCCTTTATTTTCGTCATGAGACAATCCACTCCAGACAATAGTTTGGACTTAATGTCTGGATTAAAGATTTTGAAACTGTGGTTTTTATACATTCTGAACATATGAAGCAATCGTCAATATTTCCAGGAGAGTTAATGACATGACAACATCCTCTCATCAAGAGAATTATTTTCTGAGTTACATGTGCAGCTCGAGTCCAATATAAATATTATTCTTATCTATCTGAAGATTGTAGGATGTAGCTTTTAGTTTTTAAAGAGAGGACGCGATGAAACACAATGCAAAACATTTTGTTCATTTGTTTTAAAAATTCCCTTTAAAAAAAAAAAATTATTTTTGTATGTGGTTCCCTGTTTTAACCCCTTAAGGACACATGACATGTCATGATTCCCTTTTATTCCAGAAGTTTGGTCCTTAAGGGGTTAAAGGGTCATTTTAAGCACCATAACAACTTTGCATCAGTACGGATACAGAAAGTACCCTGGATGAGCTTATGGAAGAGATTTAGTTAAAAAAAAAAAATAATTAATAATAATAATAATCAGGCAGTTATAATCTGCCTGTATAAACTTTTGTCCAAATTCTTCCAACCGAATGCACCCAGAAGATCTTGTAGAGATCTGAAATGTGGTTAGGATCATGCGTGGTTGAGTTTAAACTGATGGTTATACCACAGCTGTTAAATGTATGTAAAGCAGTTCCAATCATCTTACCTGGGGTCCGGCTACTTATGTTAAAGAATTTTGCAACAGGAAAAGTTAAGGCAACACTGCCGCACCAGAAAAACGTATGGTCATTTAAACTGTTTGGGGCAGAGGTTTCCGCATGCAGTCTTACTTTCAGGGGTCAAACATTTTAGCAACAGTTTAACCCCAAAGTTGAGACTCTGCTGCCTTGTCCTCCTGGCTTTCTTCATCTCTACACTATGAGGAAGGTTTACATGGTTTGTCCGCTAAATGCATTATTTCTCTCTCAATGGGAGTCTTTGGAAATGATGAAAGTGTCGGCTGCCCGGCTAAACCTTCCTCCTCCTGTATCTCAAAATTGAAGGAAACCGGGAGTTGAAGGTGCCAGAACACCATCTATGTGGTTAAACATTTGCAAACCTGTTAAACCCCGCAAGGTCAGATGGTCCCTGGACACTCCATAACTCCAGGACAGAATGAGACTTCACTCACGCAACCAAGAATGACATTAATAGAAATATCAACCTTATCAAACTTAAGGCATGTGGGAACAGACATATAGACATAAAACCACAACTGTCATAAGTGTGCCTGGTTCTGGTCGCTGCTTCTCTGACAGCTGGAAGGTTGCTGGTCTGACCTATGCCCAGTTGTGCAGGACTTTGCTCAGTGGCCAAGAGTGATAGAGTTTCTTTCCTGAGAGCCAACAGAAGCTCCTAGCAGGTATAGAGGCAGTGACTGGCACCTGGCGAACCCCTGTGAAAATTACAACCAATAGCAAACGGGCACCAGAGCACTTCTGGTACCATAACCACTACATCACACTACAGTGTTTCTTTAATGATTCTCTGATAATATATTAAAGAATGTTTATCACAACATAATGTTACAGCAAAATAGTCTAATTCTTTTATTTGACCCCTTTCTTAAAGGCCTAAACGTCACAGACTCGGTGACAACCCAGGAGCCCGATTTATAGCTAATGTTTTTTTTTTTAATAAAAACGCATTGCTTAGATCCATGTTAGAATAAAATAGAAAATCATTCCTGGAAATGAATCTTTGATTTAAAACAATTCAAGCACTTCATTACATTGCAAGACCAGCTCTTTAGAAAGCTTTGTACAGAGCGTCCTGTTTCAGGCCTAGGTGTGAGCGCACATTTTCCAGTGTACAGCTATAGGGAAAATATTTATTTTTTTAACACTTTTTTTGGCTTTAGCAAAACTACAAAAGTATGGCAGACTTTATAGGCCCGAGGGGAACTGGGCCCAGATCTTGTGTTCTAAATCTCTCCCAAATTATTGCTTAAAATAGAGAGCTTTAAAAACTTAATTGCACATTCAGCCTTACACATCCATGCATTTTGAACCATCAGTAAGCACAATATAAATCATTTGCGATTTTATATATCTCTTCTGTTTTGTTTTTTTTCCCTTTTACTTTTTCCAGTGGGGGTTTAAGGATGTGGAAGGAGGGGAAAAAAAATTTCTTACGAGTTGCATCGGGCAATTTAAAAAGAAACTATATAAATGTCTTTGAAACGTTTGTCCCACCTGCAGCCCCAACATGCTCTTAAATGGACTCTGGGGATTTTTAAAAACTCAAGCAACTTCTCTTTGTAGAAAGATCTTTCCAATATTAAATTACAAGAAGTGCTCTGTAGAATGTTAGGATCCTACGGAACACTCCGTGCCTTTTGAGAGGGGCTGCGATAGGTTTTCTGCATAAAACCAGTAGTTCGTGTTTAAGGGGAGTAGTATTCCTTCGAGTCCCACCACGTCCAGGTTCATTTAATACCTTTGAAGATGGGGTTTATAATGCTGTGTATACGAGCCTGTATAGTTTCATTAGGGGCAAACTCTCAATGAGGTCAAAACTCTCCACCGGCAAAGTCCAGTTCAATGAACGTTAGGAGTGTATGGTTCCTCTGGGAGGATTTGAAGGTAACAGGCTAAAGTTTTGTAGAATTCAGAGAAAAGGATGTGGAACTGTAGACTTAGAGACGGGTTGACAGCTTAATGCTGTGATTGTGCTTTGCCAGGGCTAAGAGAAAGGTTGATGAGTTTAGCTTCACAGAAAGCATCTCATCCCATTTTTCCAGTCTGAAGAACACAGTAATCACTTGTCATGCAGACATAATTGTACGTAAAGTATGAACCATATGTTTAAATAGTACTTTTCGTCTCTGGTATTTCTGGTCGTCCTAATCCTGAAGCCAAGGCCGTCTAAAATGAAGTCATTACATTTTTTATATTTTTTTTGGTGACATATTCCAACTAAGACCAAGATTTAAGTTTTAAAAGAAAAATGGGAAAGACACAAAAAAGCCAAGAGCAATTCTAACTACTTAAAAAAAAATATCACTTGCCAGTGTTAAAGGGAAAGTATACATCAGATTCCTCTCCTCATTTACACCAAATGTTGTTAGGGTCAACCTGATATGAAGTGGTTTTGGTGTATAGACCCAGTCCCTGTAGTCTGACAATGTAAAACATTGCTATTTCAGATAAACAGTAAAGGTTTTATTTGGCTATAAAGATTAAGCTAGAGGGTGACAAACTAACAGCCATTAGAGGCACTTCCTCCAGAACACCCTCAAAAATCTAAGGACATATTAGAGATCACACACTGCGTGTTTGCATGGAATTAGATTCAATGCTGCTCAACGAGAGGCACCCGAATGGCAGAGCGTGATCATTGCTGCGCATGCACCATAGTTTCTCAATGCTTCTCTAAGTAAAGCATTGGGTTGAATCATCGTTAAAGATTATCTCCGAAGAGGAGGAGCAGCAGCTGGGCGGCAGGGTCTGTCTCGGCGTTGGATTACAGGAGAATTTAAAAAAAGTAGAGAGTGGCTGAATCTAAACAACCTAAAAAACACACTAACGTTAAAAACAAATATTTATTTTTCTTATATTTTATTTTAACCTTAGAGTGTTCCTTTAAAGCTTTGTGTTTGTTTTAAATTAAAACACTTGGACTTTTTGTGATCGTCCTCTATGAATTTACGGTTTATTGCTGAATTTATTCCAAACCTACACTTCGCAATATCTAATAGTTTTAGTAAGTGGGGTAATAGCGTCTTGATCCAAGGAGATATCTGACTGCCATTCTGGGGTCAGCAAGGAATTAAGTCCTAGATCGTTCCGAAATTGGATGTTGCTTCAAACTGGGTTTTTCACCTTTTTTTGGATCAACAGCAAAAAGAAATGTGAGAGAGGCTGAACTTGATAGATGCATGTCTCTTCATCTACGTTACTAACTATAACCTCGACTGCTGTAAACAATATTAACAAAAATCCCCGCCGATCCCACAACGACGGTCGCGATCGCATGGGAGCTCACAAACACTGGCCAAAATTAACGTTCAAATTACCGTAGTTTTTTGCATTTTTAGCACACAAACAAATATAAATGCTAACTTGGCCAGTGTTTGTGACTAACTGGCTACTAAAATAGACTGGACATACCCCATTTGTAATACCTTGGGTTGTCTAGCTTTGCAAATGGTATGCTATTCTAAGGTTAATTCTCATTGCTGGATTACGATACAGTCTCAAAGGCAACATAACCAATCTGGCAAATTTCAATGTGTATAAATTGAAAAATGCCTGGGCACACCCTAATCCCTGCGGCACGCCTATGGATTGAGTCCTGCAGGAACGGAGTTCCTGCAGGCACTCAGCGCCCCCCTTCCTCCCCCCTGTCATGGATGGGAGGGGGGGGGGAGCAAGAGGTTATGGACCCCCCCCCCCCCAGTCGGCTCTCTCAATATCAGCCGCTGCCAGGGAGCTGTGAGCTTTCTGCTCCCTCTCGCCGCGCGCTGCTTGATGATGCTGGGAGCCGGAATATGACGTCATATTCCGGCTCCCAGCTACAGCAGACAGCCTGCGCGGCGAGAGGGAGCAGAGAGCTCACAGCTCCCTCGCCGCGGCTGATATTGAGAGAGCCGACCGACCCACTGGACCCCAGGGACAAGTCCACGCCAGCACTCCAGGTAGGGAGGCTGGGTGGACATTTTTTTAATTAAAAAAATAATAATTTGTGTGTGTGTGTGTGTGTCTGTGACTGTGTTTGTGTGTGTGTCTGTGTGTGTGTATGTGAATGTGTGTGTGTGTCTGTGAATGTGTGTGTGTGTGTCTGTGAATGTGTGTGTATGTGTGTCAGTGTATGTGAATATGTGTGTCTGTGAATGTGTGTGTCTATGAATGTATGAGTGTGTGTGTGTTTGAGTATGCGTGTCAGTGTGTGTGTATATATATATATACACACACACACACATATACATACACACACTGGAGTGTATATTATTTTTTGGGGGGGGTGGGAATCTTGGTTCCCACACTTTATTCCCCAGGACTTTATTTTTGCACCCCTCCCTGTTACAGGTGCCTCATCTCGGGTCCCTATTTAGCCTTGTACTGCAGAGAGCCTCAGATGGAATTTTTTCCCAAGTAAGTGGTTAATCTCATAAGAGCAGACATTAGACTGTGAGAGTAGGACCTGCCAAAGATGGGGTACATTGACGTTGTGGCAGGCTTATGCAATGTATGATCATATAATGTAACTAAATCCCCATTTTTTTTGCCTAGATTAGGTGTTTTAAAAAAAAACTTTTACAAACTAATAAAATCTGTCAACATTGAAGTTGCTGTTTAGTAGATAGGAGAGTGCGCTGGATCTTGTGTATTGTTTATTGTATAATATGGCCCCCAGCAGCACCCCATTTAAGCATGTTTAGGTGAGTGCAACCATCCCCCCATGTTTCCTATATATATATATATATATATATACACACACACATATACATACACACACTGGAGTGTATATTATTTTTTTGGGGGGGTGGGAATCTTGGTTCCCACACTTTATTCCCCAGGACTTTATTCTCCCCTGTCAGCTCACGCAGAACCGGCGCTGAGTGTCGGCTCTGCTCTAAGCCTCCATGGGCCGGCGGGGAGATCAAAGATCCACCTCACCGGCCCACAGCAGCATGAAGGGAGGCAGGAGAGGACCCGGGGAGCTCTAGACAGCAGCTCCGCCAGGTTCCTCTGGCGAGATCTGAGCGTTGCCGCGGCAACGCTCAGATCTCGCGAGAGTTAACTCTAGCCCCGCAGGCTAGAGTTCACTCTCCACTGGACCACTCTTCACTCTCCACTCTCTAGGGATGGCACATGGCAGCAAGGATCCCCCCTCCCTACATAAGGTAAGAAGGGAGGGGGGATATTTACTAATCTGCCCCCACCTCCACAATCTGTCCAAACATACAGCACACACACACACATACAGCACCCACACACAAAAAGCACCTACAGACATACAGCACACACACAGCACCCTCACACACACAGCACCCAAACAGCACCCACACACATACAGTACACATACAGCACCCTCACACACACAGTACACTAACCGCACCCTCACAAACACACACAGCACCTTTACAAACACACAACACCCTCACACACAGCACACTAACACCCTCGCAAACACACACACACAAACAGCACCCTCAGAAATACATGACACCCACACACATCACACAAACAGCACCCTCACACACACAGCACCATCACACACACATCACACAAACAGCACCCTCACACAGCACACTAACAGGACCCTAACGCACACACACAAACACCCTCACCCACAAACAGCACCCTCACACACACACACACACAAACACCCTCACACGCATAGCACACTACCAGCACCCTCACACATACACACACACAGCAGCACCCTTACACACACCACCCTCACACAGCACACTAACAGCACACACACACAGCAGTGTATGTATATATGTGTGTGTGTGTGTATATATATATATATATATACATGCGGCGTGTGTTTGTGCTTTAGGGTGCACACCCTAATGCAATAGGCTGCGCACGCCTATGAATATACACATATTTGATGTGACATGAAAGCCCTGTTTCTCCTGTACAAAATTATATATAATAAGTGTGGGTGTATTTAATATGAAAGAGGTGAATTATGGTTAAACAACATGTAGCGCAAATTCTTATTATGTTTACGTTTTGTTTTGATCTGAACTTGTACAACTGTCTCCATCCTTAAGGCGTTCATTTTGGCATTGGGATTGTTTTGTTATGAATTTTATGATTTTAATTTTTCAATTCTTATAGGAATTCTTACTTTGGATATAAACCAATAGTGAGGAGGACACAATGCAGGAAGGAAAGTATTTTGTTTCCATACAAGACGGTAGAAACTTTACTTTATCCATGGAATGTATGGAAAACAAATTGAGCTAAATAATCTACATTATTGTGATTTACGTGGAACCGACGTTTTTTTTCCATGTGGCGAATGTACAAATTCTGACTCTTGGATGCAAATGTTGCCTTTCTTACATTTTATATTAATTCATACACAAAGCCAATTTGTGGCTGTTTGGGGGAGTTATTTCCTAACTGACTTAAATTGGTCAATTTACTCTTCAGAAAAATGAGCTCTGCTCAGGAGTCTGTTAAGAGATCCTCGATATTAACTATTATGGCTTAATAGCCAACTTCTGTGTTTAGCTCAGTAATGTTTGTGTAACGGTTTACTCTATGTAAGTGCAGATTTTGCTATATTTTGGGGAGATGAAAAAAACAAAACTGTACATGTCCCGACAAAGTAGTAAACCGCAAATCTTTTTCATTGTTTACACATCTAACGCCTAAAGTTAAAAAAACACGTTAGAGATGTGTTTCTTGAAATGAACCATTTCCGCACCACGGTGCAGTGCAGCACAATTCCGCACCACGGTGCAGTGCAGCACAATTCCGCACCACGGTGCAGTGCAGCACAATTCCGCACCACGGTGCAGTGCAGCACAATTCCGCACCACGGTGCAGTGCAGCACAATTCCGCACCACGGTGCAGTGCAGCACAATTCCGCACCACGGTGCAGTGCAGCACAATTCCGCACCACGGTGCAGTGCAGCACATTTCCGCACCACGGTGCAGTGCAGCACATTTCCGCACCACGGTGCAGTGCAGCACAATTCCGCACCACGGTGCAGTGCAGCACAATTCCGCACCACGGTGCAGTGCAGCACAATTCCGCACCACGGTGGAGTGCAGCACAATTCCGCACCACGGTGGAGTGCAGCACAATTCCGCACCACGGTGGAGTGCAGCACAATTCCGCACCACGGTGGAGTGCAGCACAATTCCGCACCACGGTGGAGTGCAGCACAATTCCGCACCACGGTGGAGTGCAGCACAATTCCGCACCACGGTGGAGTGCAGCACAATTTCGCACCACGGTGGAGTGCAGCACAATTCCGCACCACGGTGGAGTGCAGCACAATTCCGCACCACGGTGGAGTGCAGCACAATTCCGCACCACGGTGGAGTGCAGCACAATTCCGCACCACGGTGGAGTGCAGCACAATTCAGCACCACGGTGGAGTGCAGCACAATTCCGCACCACGGTGGAGTGCAGCACAATTCCGTACCATGGTGCAGTGCAGCACAATTCCGCACCATGGTGGAGTGTAGTGCAGCACAATTCCGCACCATGGTGGAGTGCAGCACAATTCCGCACCATGGTGGAGTGCAGCACAATTCCGTACCATGGTGGAGTGCAGCACAATTCCGTACCATGGTGGAGTGCAGCACAATTCCGTACCATGGTGCAGTGCAGCACAATTCCGCACCATGGTGGAGTGTAGTGCAGCACAATTCCGCACCATGGTGGAGTGCAGCACAATTCCGCACCATGGTGGAGTGCAGCACAATTCCGTACCATGGTGGAGTGCAGCACAATTCCGCACCATGGTGGAGTGCAGCACAATTCCGCACCATGGTGGAGTGCAGCACAATTCCGCACCATGGTGAAGTGCAGCACAATTCCGCACCATGGTGGAGTGGAGTGCAGCACAATTCCGCACCATGGTGGAGTGGAGTGCAGCACAAATCCGCACCATGGTGGAGTGTAGTGCAGCACAATTCCGCACCATGGTGGAGTGTAGTGCAGCACAATTCCGCACCACGGTGGAGTACAGCACAATTCGGCGCCATGGTGGATTGGAGTGCAGCACAATTCCGCACCATGGTGGAGTGGAGTGCAGCACAATTCCGCACCATGGTGGAGTGCAGCACAATTCCGCACCATGGTGGAGTGCAGCACAATGCCGCACCATGGTGGAGTGTAGTGCAGCACAATTCCGCACCACGGTGGAGTGCAGCACAATTCCGTACCATGGTGGAGTGGAGTGCAGCACAATTCCGCACCATGGTGGAGTGGAGTGCAGCACAATTCCGTACCATGGAGGAGTGCAGCACAATTCTGCACCATGATGGAGTGCAGCACAATTCCGCACCATGATGGAGTGCAGCACAATTCCGCACCATGGTGGAGTGCAGCACAATTCCGCACCATGGTGAAGTGGAGTGCAGCACAATTCCGCACCATGGTGGAGTGGAGTGCAGCACAATTCCGCACCACGGTGGAGTGGAGTGCAGCACAATTCCGCACCACGGTGGAGTGGAGTGCAGCACAATTCCGCACCACGGTGGAGTGCAGCACAATTCCGTAACATGGTGCAGTGCAGCACAATTCCGCACCATGGTGGAGTGTAGTGCAGCACAATTCCGCACCATGGTGGAGTGCAGCACAATTCCGTACCATGGTGGAGTGCAGCACAATTCCGCACCATGGTGGAGTGCAGCACAATTCCGCACCATGGTGGAGTGCAGCACAATTCCGCACCATGGTGGAGTGCAGCACAATTCCGCACCATGGTGGAGTGGAGTGCAGCACAATTCCGCACCATGGTGGAGTGGAGTGCAGCACAATTCCGCACCATGGTGGAGTGGAGTGCAGCACAATTCCGCACCATGGTGGAGTGTAGTGCAGCACAATTCCGCACCACGGTGGAGTGCAGCACAATTCCACACCATGGTGGATTGGAGTGCAGCACAATTCCGCACCATGGTGGAGTGGAGTGCAGCACAATTCCGCACCATGGTGGAGTGCAGCACAATTCCGCACCATGGTGGAGTGTAGTGCAGCACAATTCCGCACCACGGTGGAGTGCAGCACAATTCCACACCATGGTGGATTGGAGTGCAGCACAATTCCGCACCATGGTGGAGTGGAGTGCAGCACAATTCCGCACCATGGTGGAGTGCAGCACAATTCCGCACCATGGTGGAGTGCAGCACAATTCCGCACCACGGTGGAGTGCAGCACAATTCCGCACCACGGTGGAGTGCAGCACAATTCCGTAACATGGTGCAGTGCAGCACAATTCCGCACCATGGTGGAGTGTAGTGCAGCACAATTTCGCACCATGGTGGAGTGCAGCACAATTCCGTACCATGGTGGAGTGCAGCACAATTCCGCACCATGGTGGAGTGCAGCACAATTCCGCACCATGGTGGAGTGCAGCACAATTCCGCACCATGGTGGAGTGGAGTGCAGCACAATTCCGCACCATGGTGGAGTGGAGTGCAGCACAATTCCGCACCATGGTGGAGTGGAGTGCAGCACAATTCCGCACCATGGTGGAGTGGAGTGCAGCACAATTCCGCACCATGGTGGAGTGTAGTGCAGCACAATTCCGCACCACGGTGGAGTGCAGCACAATTCCACACCATGGTGGATTGGAGTGCAGCACAATTCCGCACCATGGTGGAGTGGAGTGCAGCACAATTTCGCACCATGGTGGAGTGGAGTGCAGCACAATTCCGCACCATGGTGGAGTGCAGCACAATTCCGCACCATGGTGGAGTGCAGCACAATTCCGCACCATGGTGGAGTGTAGTGCAGCACAATTCCGCACCACGGTGGAGTGCAGCACAATTCCGTACCATGGTGGAGTGGAGTGCAGCACAATTCCACACCATGGTGGAGTGGAGTGCAGCACAATTCCGTACCATGGAGGAGTGCAGCACAATTCCGCACCATGATGGAGTGCAGCACAATTCCGCACCATGATGGAGTGCAGCACAATTCCGCACCATGGTGGAGTGCAGCACAATTCCGCACCATGGTGGAGTGGAGTGCAGCACAATTCCGCACCATGGTGGAGTGGAGTGCAGCACAATTCCGCACCATGGTGGAGTGGAGTGCAGCACAATTCCACACCATGGTGGAGTGGAGTGCAGCACAATTCCGCACCATGGTGGAGTGGAGTGCAGCACAATTCTGCACCATGGTTGAGTGGAATGCAGCACAATTCCGTACCATGGTGGAGTGCAGCACAATTCCGCACCATGATGGAGTGCAGCACAATTCCGCACCATGGTGGAGTGCAGCACAATTCCGCACCATGGTGGAGTGGAGTGCAGCACAATTCCGCACCATGGTGGAGTGGAGTGCAGCACAATTCCGCACCATGGTGGAGTGGAGTGCAGCACAATTCCGCACCATGGTGGAGTGGAGTGCAGCACAATTCCGCACCATGGTGGAGTGCAGCACAATTCCGCACCATGGTGGAGTGCAGCACAATTCCGCACCACGGTGGAGTGCAGCACAATTCCGCACCACGGTGGAGTGCAGCACAATTCCGTAACATGGTGCAGTGCAGCACAATTCCGCACCATGGTGGAGTGTAGTGCAGCACAATTTCGCACCATGGTGGAGTGCAGCACAATTCCGTACCATGGTGGAGTGCAGCACAATTCCGTAACATGGTGCAGTGCAGCACAATTCCGCACCATGGTGGAGTGTAGTGCAGCACAATTTCGCACCATGGTGGAGTGCAGCACAATTCCGTACCATGGTGGAGTGCAGCACAATTCCGCACCATGGTGGAGTGCAGCACAATTCCGCACCATGGTGGAGTGCAGCACAATTCTGCACCATGGTGGAGTGGAGTGCAGCACAATTCCGCACCATGGTGGAGTGCAGCACAATTCCACACCATGGTGGATTGGAGTGCAGCACAATTCCGCACCACGGTGGAGTGCAGCACAATTCCACACCATGGTGGATTGGAGTGCAGCACAATTCCGCACCATGGTGGAGTGGAGTGCAGCACAATTCCGCACCATGGTGGAGTGCAGCACAATTCCGCACCATGGTGGAGTGCAGCACAATTCCGCACCACGGTGGAGTGCAGCACAATTCCGCACCACGGTGGAGTGCAGCACAATTCCGTAACATGGTGCAGTGCAGCACAATTCCGCACCATGGTGGAGTGTAGTGCAGCACAATTTCGCACCATGGTGGAGTGCAGCACAATTCCGTACCATGGTGGAGTGCAGCACAATTCCGCACCATGGTGGAGTGCAGCACAATTCCGCACCATGGTGGAGTGCAGCACAATTCCGCACCATGGTGGAGTGCAGCACAATTCCGCACCATGGTGGAGTGGAGTGCAGCACAATTCCGCACCATGGTGGAGTGGAGTGCAGCACAATTCCGCACCATGGTGGAGTGGAGTGCAGCACAATTCCGCACCATGGTGGAGTGTAGTGCAGCACAATTCCGCACCACGGTGGAGTGCAGCACAATTCCACACCATGGTGGATTGGAGTGCAGCACAATTCCGCACCATGGTGGAGTGGAGTGCAGCACAATTCCGCACCATGGTGGAGTGGAGTGCAGCACAATTCCGCACCATGGTGGAGTGCAGCACAATTCCGCACCATGGTGGAGTGCAGCACAATTCCGCACCATGGTGGAGTGCAGCACAATTCCGCACCATGGTGGAGTGTAGTGCAGCACAATTCCGCACCACGGTGGAGTGCAGCACAATTCCGTACCATGGTGGAGTGGAGTGCAGCACAATTCCACACCATGGTGGAGTGGAGTGCAGCACAATTCCGTACCATGGAGGAGTGCAGCACAATTCCGCACCATGATGGAGTGCAGCACAATTCCGCACCATGATGGAGTGCAGCACAATTCCGCACCATGATGGAGTGCAGCACAATTCCGCACCATGGTGGAGTGGAGTGCAGCACAATTCCACACCATGGTGGAGTGGAGTGCAGCACAATTCCGCACCATGGTGGAGTGGAGTGCAGCACAATTCTGCACCATGGTGGAGTGGAGTGCAGCACAATTCTGCACCATGGTGGAGTGGAGTGCAGCACAATTCTGCACCATGGTGGAGTGGAGTGCAGCACAATTCCGCACCATGATGGAGTGCAGCACAATTCCGCACCATGGTGGAGTGCAGCACAATTCCGCACCACGGTGGAGTGCAGCACAATTCCGCACCACGGTGGAGTGCAGCACAATTCCGCACCACGGTGGAGTGCAGCACAATTCCGTAACATGGTGCAGTGCAGCACAATTCCGCACCATGGTGGAGTGTAGTGCAGCACAATTTCGCACCATGGTGGAGTGCAGCACAATTCCGTACCATGGTGGAGTGCAGCACAATTCCGCACCATGGTGGAGTGCAGCACAATTCCGCACCATGGTGGAGTGCAGCACAATTCTGCACCATGGTGGAGTGGAGTGCAGCACAATTCCGCACCATGGTGGAGTGCAGCACAATTCCACACCATGGTGGATTGGAGTGCAGCACAATTCCGCACCACGGTGGAGTGCAGCACAATTCCACACCATGGTGGATTGGAGTGCAGCACAATTCCGCACCATGGTGGAGTGGAGTGCAGCACAATTCCGCACCATGGTGGAGTGCAGCACAATTCCGCACCATGGTGGAGTGCAGCACAATTCCGCACCACGGTGGAGTGCAGCACAATTCCGCACCACGGTGGAGTGCAGCACAATTCCGTAACATGGTGCAGTGCAGCACAATTCCGCACCATGGTGGAGTGTAGTGCAGCACAATTTCGCACCATGGTGGAGTGCAGCACAATTCCGTACCATGGTGGAGTGCAGCACAATTCCGCACCATGGTGGAGTGCAGCACAATTCCGCACCATGGTGGAGTGCAGCACAATTCCGCACCATGGTGGAGTGGAGTGCAGCACAATTCCGCACCATGGTGGAGTGGAGTGCAGCACAATTCCGCACCATGGTGGAGTGGAGTGCAGCACAATTCCGCACCATGGTGGAGTGTAGTGCAGCACAATTCCGCACCATGGTGGAGTGCAGCACAATTCCACACCATGGTGGATTGGAGTGCAGCACAATTCCGCACCATGGTGGAGTGGAGTGCAGCACAATTCCGCACCATGGTGGAGTGGAGTGCAGCACAATTCCGCACCATGGTGGAGTGCAGCACAATTCCGCACCATGGTGGAGTGCAGCACAATTCCGCACCATGGTGGAGTGTAGTGCAGCACAATTCCGCACCACGGTGGAGTGCAGCACAATTCCGTACCATGGTGGAGTGGAGTGCAGCACAATTCCACACCATGGTGGAGTGGAGTGCAGCACAATTCCGTACCATGGAGGAGTGCAGCACAATTCCGCACCATGATGGAGTGCAGCACAATTCCGCACCATGATGGAGTGCAGTACAATTCCGCACCATGGTGGAGTGCAGCACAATTCCGCACCATGGTGGAGTGGAGTGCAGCACAATTCCACACCATGGTGGAGTGGAGTGCAGCACAATTCCGCACCATGGTGGAGTGGAGTGCAGCACAATTCCGCACCATGATGGAGTGGAGTGCAGCACAATTCCGTACCATGGTGGAGTGCAGCACAATTCTGCACCATGATGGAGTGCAGCACAATTCTTTGCTCTTTTGTTTTATTTTTAGAACTAGAGAAATGTGCTAAATAAGACATCGGCATTCAGTAAGAAGGGGATAATAAGATAGAGATAACTACCTCTCTCCCACATTTTATAAAAACACAATCATTTTAAAAATGGAGTCGGCTAGATCCCACAATTTGTAAGACGAGTTGTGTAATGTGGAACCCAAAATACAGCAGCTCACGAAAGCACGTCCAGGGTAAACAACTCCAGAGGGAAACAGTCCAAGTAATCAAATATCCAGGCAGCAACAGTTCTGGAGCTTACGGACTAGCCAAGCGGCCAATAACCAGGAGATCAGAAATCATTAAAAGCCAATTGTCCAACACCCAAAGCACAGAACAACTGAGCAACGAAGGCTGGGATTCGGGACCCAATTAAACCAGGGGAGACAAATCATCTCCTACTACCTCTTTCCACTTGAAGTATAGGGAGTAGAGGAGAAGCTTTATCTTGAAGGGACATGGCAAATATCCCTTCACCTCTTCCTCCCGCCTCCAGAGTAGTGTGGTGGAGGGTTATCATAATATTAACAAATCACTACGAGTACCGACAAGCATATTGTACTGATTTGAGAGTGCTACTGAAAATGGTGACCGAAAGTATTATTAAAAGCCAAACCGTATCCGAGCACATTCTTATAGCGGTACAATCTTCTAGTTATTAAAAGCTCATTGGGAAAGTCCATTGTACTGGCTGAGCAATGGTTTTCTATCACGCTTCAAAGGCAACAGGAATCTGCATAACCTTTTACTGCTGCAAGGGTTTGGCTGCTAGAAGACTAAGGAAATTATTCTAGGATGGAATTATTTTACACGCAGAGTGAAATATTTTCATCCCAGCAAACCATTACACACAGCAGGAAAATTAATGTCTAGTTGGGATTCAGCAGATGTGAGAATATCCCTAATTGAGGTCATGTTTGCCAAATACAATGCTATTATTTCTCAGCTAATTTCTACAAAGTCTCAAGACAATTGCAGTTAAGAAAAGCATTATACAGATGTCCGTAATGAGAAAGTCCTGGATTTTCAGACTTCCTTAATTTGTTGAAAGAAATTAAACACAAATGTTGTATTATCTAACTAATCAATAGTTCATATTCAGCAAGATTTCATTTCATAGGACATCACGCATGCAAGGTAGACTCTTATTGTATATACCTTGAGATGATAGACCTGAATAGTTATTAGATATTACATCGTTACACCGTGATCTGGGTTGATGAAAGGTTCAACCTTGCACATGTATTTCTGCAATTGATTCAAAAGAAGGAACAATAAATAAAACAAAGTAATTTAACCTCCGCATATTAAAGCAAAAGACTATTGTGCCACAAAAACAGAAACCATTTCCCCTGGAATGAAAATGGATGGAGGGGTGGGGGAAAAATGAGACACATGGAGGGGTTGGGGGAAGACAGACACAAGGAGGGGCTGGGATGGAGAATAAGACACATGGAGGGGCTGGGGGGAGAATGAGACACATGGAGGGGCTGTGGGGAGAAATGAGACACACGGAGGGGCTGGGGAAAAAAATGAGACACACGGAGGGGCTGGGGGGAAAATGAGACACACGGAGGGGCTGGGGGGAAAATGAGACACACGGAGGGGCTGGGGGGAAAATGAGACACACGGAGGGGCTGTGGGGGAGAATGAGATACATGAGAAGCTGGGGGGAGAATGAGACACATGATGGGCTGAGGGAAAGAATGAGACACATGATGGGCTGAGGGAAAGAATGAGACACATGAGGGTCTGGGGGAGAGAATGAGACACACGAGGGTTTCGGGGAGAGAATGAGACACATGAGGGTTTCGGGGAGAGAATGAGACACATGAGGGTTTCGGGGAGAGAATGAGACACATGAGGGTTTCGGGGAGAGAATGAGACACATGAGGGTTTCGGGGAGAGAATGAGACACATGAGGGTTTCGGGGAGAGAATGAGACACATGAGGGTTTCGGGGAGAGAATGAGACACATGAGGGTTTCGGGGACAGAATGAGACACATGAGGGTTTCGGGTAGAGAATGAGACACATGAGGGTTTCGGGGACAGAATGAGACACATGAGGGTTTCGGGGACAGAATGAGACACATGAGGGTTTCGGGGACAGAATGAGACACATTAGGGTTTCGGGGACAGAATGAGACACATTAGGGTTTCGGGGACAGAATGAGACACATGAGGGTTTCGGGGAGAGGATGAGACACATGAGGGTTTCGGGGAGAGGATGAGACACATGAGGGTTTCGGGGAGAGGATGAGACACATGAGGGTTTCGGGGACAGAATGAGACACATGAGGGTTTCGGGGACAGAATGAGACACATTAGGGTTTCGGGGACAGAATGAGACACATTAGGGTTTCGGGGACAGAATGAGACACATTAGGGTTTCGGGGAGAGAATGAGACACATGAGGGTTTCGGGGAGAGAATGAGACACATGAGGGTTTCGGGGAGAGGATGAGACACATGAGGGTTTCGGGGAGAGGATGAGACACCGGAGGGTTTCGGGGAGAGGATGAGACACATAAGGGGCTGGGGAGATGAGACTCATGGGGTAGCCCCAGGGAAATTTTTGCACCAGGGCCTGATTGTTTCTAGTTACACCTCTGACTACAGCCCCTATGTACACAGTCTCCATACACACTAGGCCTCTATACACACTATGCCTGTATACACACACATTGTCTCACTCTCTACAGTCCCTAGCCACACATATTACATCACAAGCACAACACAACTGAAACTGACCTATTTATATAAAACACAATCAGCTCACTCTACACACACAATCCCACAAGCAGGCTCCAAACTCATGCACAATACGCTTTCCTGACCTTTTTATCCTCTAGCATCCCACTTATGGAGACATCAGAGACAAGTCACAAGCAAACATCTCACAGAACATTTTTCTCATGCGAGAACTCTTCAGCCGTGTTTTGAGAAGGGGCGTCTCTGACCTCACTGACCCTGCCTGCTTCCTGCTTCCACTGGGCCACTGAAAAAAAAGGCCCAGGGCACATTTTCTCCCAGTCCAGCAATGGGTCTATGACATACATTATCCTACTCCAAGATGTTGAACACATTAGCATTAATTTTATTATTCAATCTTACAGGTATTTGAGTGGTTCCTGATTTCTTCCAGATATTTGAGTAAACAAAGGAAAGCAATGTATATTAGCAAAATGTATTTTAAATTTTATTCCAATGACCTACTCTTACAGGCTGGACTGTCCCTTATACCTGGGAAATCTTACAAAAGTACAGTTTACTTATAGAAATCCGTGTCCAAACACAATAATAAACCAACAGTTAAATTAAAGCATATGTTGTCTTGGGAGACGAAGCTGGGTACCATTTTAAAATACTGTATCGATGGTATCTAGCTCCGTCCAGATTACATAACATGAACAACATGTACAGTGATCGATATTGGAGAGACTGCGGAGGATTGGGTAACATGGCCCACATATGACTAACTAAATATTGGAAATCGATACACGACTTGATTATTAAAGTGGACAGTAACATGGATAGCTTCACATCCAAATTAGCTTTATTCAAAAAATTCCCTGAATCCATCAACAGAATTAATAGAGTAATAGTAGGCCACATCCTTATAGCCGCAACTACGTGCTTACCTAGATAATGGAAAACTAAACACATACCCTCAGTTAAAGAAGTACTACAGCCGACACTAGAAAATAAATCTTATGAATTATCACACAGAAGCAACTCACACATATTAAAGCGCTACGGAATCTGTTGGCGCTATATAAATGGCAATAATAAATAAATAAAATATTTGCACAATTAACATATCACTGGGATCAACGGGAAACCGATGTTAAAGAAACGTATAACCTGTAATGACTTGCTATGGAGTATTATTCCATTTATATACCTTGTACACTAATATGCTTACTGTTATAATGGATGGATGTCACCCTTCCTTCCCCTACCCTTATTGTACTGTTATTTCAACTTGTAAAAATTTGCAAAAATTCTCAATAAAAACTATTTGAAAAGAAATCAGTGTTCTATACATTTTATTTATAAGGTCCAGCATATTCTGTGGAGCCTTATATTTAAGCAAACAAATAAATTCTGTGAAACATGCTTATAATCTACAAACTAACTATATACATTTTGTGGAAAACACGTTCCATGCTATAAAGTAGGAAAATGAAAGTAGATACACAGATTGCAGATAGTGGGTAGAAGAATTATTTACTTTCCCAAAGGACTATAAAGACGTGGAGTTCTCTGCATAGAGATAAAATGTAACTGGATTATTTACAGATTGTTACGGAACACATACCGTGGCAGCACTCATTACGGACTATAAGGGGTTGAAATAGTCATGAGACAGATGAAAAGTGTATTATATATTACGGAGAAATCTAACATTAGACATACAAACATTTAATTCTAACATTAGATTTATGGACCCCTTATAAGATGAAAATAAATTGAATTACTAAATTTTCATCTCTCGCCACGGCCACATCTCCCCGTGGCCCCAGTCCGGAAGATCTAAGCCAATCCAGTGCTTCTCAAATATAGAAGCGATGGTGGATCTACTGCGCATGTGTGCCAATCATAGAGGCAGAAGAAGTGTCCTTGGGAAAGAATGTAAACACTGTGTTCTTTATAGAGTTAGCAGTATTTACAGAGGAGAGACTGCAGGGACCGGTCCTTTACACCAAAACAGCTATATTAAGCGGTAGTTGTCCTAGTGGTTACAGTATTCCTTTATTAAAAATATCCTACATCTCAACTTTTGGAGGTAGGTGATCGTGATGGGTGGCCTCATCGTGTCTGGCTGACCATTAACTAACAGACCACGCAGAAAGCACTCTTTGTCTTAGTACCCAATCACAACACAAATGAGTCCGTGTTGTGCTGATAGGACTTTCCCCTGGTATCACCAGGAAACAAAGTCAGGACAGTATAACAGGATCCCAAAATCGGGACTGTCCTGCCAAAATCAGGACTGTTAGGAGGTCTGTGAATAACATCAGAATTGAAAAGTAGAAAACGCTAGCCATTTGCCATCTCCCCTTTTCAGCCTAAAACTGACAATGTCAACGCCTCCCCCCCATATCAATTCTTTGGCCCCTAGTTTAGTGACGGAACCAACATCTGTTTTTAATATTCTTCCACCTCTTACATGGGCAAATTGTATTTAGTGATTAAAGAATAGTATTTAGTAATTGATGAATAAAGTTTTGTATTTACTCATTTTATCTGTGGCAGAACATTTTAAACTTGGTTTTCTAGGCTGTTATTTTAATTTTAATTTTTTTTTTTACATTTTGTCAAGACTTCCTCTTGACATCATGAAAATGTTTTAAATCCCGCAGATGTTGAATTGCGGATTAAAGAAATGGCTGATTGATTTCCACAGCTGAGAAACAAGATTACAAACATGTTTTGCTAAAAGAGATCTCACATGAGGGATGAGTTCATTAAGGCAGGGTGCTAAAGATAGATGCGCTGACAGCATGAATTAGGATTTTTGTGTTTGCAACAATGCGGTCTTCCCCTGCCCTCTATTTTCAATTATTTAATTAAAACCATAGAGAGTTAATGTCACGAGATTAATCTGTATCAAACAATATTCCTTACATGTAATATTTTCTTCTTTTCAAATTTAAACATAATATATACATAAATTTAGCTGAAATTGAGATTTCAAAGAACGAACTGTTTTAGCACTGGGAATTGCTTGTCCGTTTCTAAACCCTCTTCAAACTGTAGTTTGCCTGAGCTGAGCTCCTCAAAAAAATGTTACAGATAATATTAAAAATAACGGCATGGGGGCTTGTGCCTTCAAATGCAAACAGAACCTGGGATTTCCTGAGATGAGCCGATTAGCTCCCATCATCCCACTGTTCTGGGGGTTGAAGGACAGACGTACAAATTCCATATAATATAGGAAGCCTACAAAAATAAAAAAAAACTGCATATTTAGTTTACTTAGAAGTTTTACCGTATATTAAATAAAAAAATAAAAACAATGCTGTGTCTTTAAAATTCTATTTAATGATACTCCGAACATTCCTGACGACAGTACCACTTTAATATATATATATATATATATATAAAAATAATGCTACCAGACGCAGTTGTTTTTCAAGCAGCCGTGAGTTGGTCCTTTTACTGCAGACGTTGTAATGATTATGTGAAGTCACCCTTAAAATGACATTTATGTACAGTTCTTCAGAGACCTGGCATTTTTATAGGCTCTTCTTAGAAATATGGACCCAGGCCCCATTTGTGTATGTGTATATTTAAAAGCAACTAACCAAATGACAGATGCTTTGGATTTGCTTTTGGCAGCCTTCATATAATGCCTGCAACATCATCTCCTGCTGGGATAAGCATTCATGCTTAAGGTAGGCTTATTGGAAAAGGGAAAAAAAAATAAAGTGAACACATTATGGCAGCAGGATCCCTTTGTACTCCGTAATTTAAACGGTCTGCTAATTGCTGGTTTCCACAAATAAAAAGTTAATAAATAGTACGTTTCTTCAATCTTTGAGGAGGAACAGTCAAATCTCTGAAAATTATACCATTGAATAAAACATGGAAAAATCACCTAAAACTTGTCTTAACCTTTTCGGAGTTCTCTTTCAAAAAGGTATATTAAAAATTAGCAAATAACTTCACAAAGCACTTCAGTCCTGGCACAGTCAAGGCACATGATGCAAATGTAGAGGAAAAGCAGAAACATTGTTTCTGTTTCCCTTCTTCCACTATGTTTATTGACAGAACAGGACAATATTTATAACAATGATTGACAGAGAGCCAAAATGGAATAGGGGATTTCTACATTTAAATTTATTTTGTTTTTATCTCACAAATACATGTTTGTTAAACATAGGCATAAGTAAATACAAACATACAAAATTAAGCCCTGCACTCAAACTCCCACTACTCCTGTGCGGCAGCAATGACCATAGTACAAATGCGCCCCAATACATCCCAAAAAAAACCACAAAAAAAACGACTTGCTCACAATCCATTATACCCATGCTCAATAGCCATTAAAGTGTAAGTTCACCTACCAAGTTAAAGCAAAACCTCTTATGTGAGTCCTACACTAACAATTCACCATGCTGCCTTCAGCTAAAAGGTAAAATTTCTAATGAGACAGAGAGGGGGATTTTTCTAAACCCCTACATACTTCTTAACCCTTGACAAGGAGCACATGGGGTGGGCTGCAGCACTGTAACATGACTGTGTAATACAAAAGCAAATACAAACATACAAAATTAAGTCCTGCGCTCAAACTCCCATCACTCCCGCGCAGCAGCAATGACCATAGTACAGATCAGCCCCAGTACATACAATAAAAAACAAAGAAAAGTCACCTGCGCACTATCCTATGCATATTTAAATAACTCGAGATTTGTTGGTTTTTTTTTTTGGCATCATCCAAGTGTACGTAAGTAAGCTTACACTTAAATGGCCACTGGAGTTATTTAAACGTGCATCAGGATTTGGGACAGAGCGCAAGGTTTTTATTATAGGCATAAGTAAGCCTATCACTTCTTGGGAAGTGACCGACCCCCTTTAAAGTTTGCTATATCTTTAAAAGCTTCCTCAAGGATTTGTCTTTGCCCATCGTTGGTGCAAAACATTACTTCCTCGACGATGTCTATTCTTGTTCCATGAGGAGAAAATACTCAAACCTAGCATTCTCTCAACTTATTATTCATTGATAACATTCCCACACCTAACACAGTGAAGGAATGAACTGCCTTATGTAGCCTTTGCGAGCTTCAAGGTTTCTTCCTATTTGTTCCAAATCATCATTTCTTTTCCATTCCCGCAGACTTTATAACAATATGCGTCACTGCTGAGACTCGTAGTAAGTATCTCGAGACACTGCCACAGGTTACAGCCTTGAAATACATTGTTGTCTTCTTCTCTGTGTCATACTCTTATTGCAGGTCCATTGCCTGTCGCTGAGAATGTCTTGATGATTTTGATGATGATTTTGTTTTCAGTTTAGAAGCTGAATTTGTGAGAAAGTTCTCTGCGAAACAGGCCTGCGTGTGCATAAGCCACAAAACTTATCAAGATGGTATTTAAGGAAAACGTAGACCATATTGTTTTTATAGACATTCAGGTTCAATGAAGTTGTAAGTCAAACATTTACTCAACATTTTTATGGTCATTTACGTAGGAATACAATTCCTCTGTTTATTGTTTGGTCATGGTTCGAGAGTAAACCTTTTGACTGTCATGATGAGAAATAGATTTTACAAGATTGCATTTCAGCTGCTTTGGTAAGGAAGAGGACTGGTTATGTCCCCTTGGATAATTGTCACATAATTCTAGACTCAGCCCTGTGTTAGCCAGCCGGTTGATAATCTCATCACTTCGCAAGTTGAGTTACAGTTCTCTCTTGATGGGCCACCATGGCATTTGCAAAATAAGACACTATTTTATCCAAATAAGCTCAATATCAGCACAAGCGTTACTTATTAGGGCTTAAATATTATTTGTGGTTTCTTCATCATGTGTCACTGTATTTGCTTCATCGAGACCAATATGTATTGACTATTAATCCGACCAGTATATGACAGACAGAGGTCGACCTTAGGACAACCTAAATACAGGAGGTACATTACAGTGTCCTGGAATTCAGACAAAGCTTGAGAGACGCTGGTAGACAGATGATTGACCTTCCTGACACCATTCTACATACCAGCTGAACTAGACTTGGCAAATCATTCTCCCAATATAATGGAAAATAGACACAGGTCGGTCTCCTAAACAACTATTGATCATATGAAAGGAGAAATAAATCGCTTAGGGGCCTAGATAATAATAAGCGGTTCTAAACAGCGTAGTCTACATCCATAGGATAAATAATTTCATTTAAACCTCCTAAATAAAATGACATAATTCAATATCACTTTTTAATATGCGTCACTTTTTGATATGCGATCATGGTATGAAGTTTAATAATCCATCTCAATTAAATGGGTAATTTGATTTGTAGATTACATTTGATGTGTGGGAGGTAATTAATTATGTAATTCTGTAATTCTTATTACGAATATCAAATGTCTCTTTTATGGAAGTAAGTTTGTACACACGCGAAGCAACTTCCATATTGATGGAATCTTTTGAGTTTGTTGAGAAAATATAGTTTCTCACCCCCCTGGTCTTCACCCCAGGTACTTTTGACCCATTTTTCTTTTAACGTTGGGATCCCTCTATGTAAAATAGAGGGTCTCCTCTCAGTGACATTCCTTTAAAACTGGCTGATCCAAAAGGATTGGCCAGTATCTCTTGATAATATGTTTAAATTTTCACTTATGACCTCCTCTATATGTAAATATGAAGAGACGTGTATTCATATATTTTCGTATCGTTTCATTAATACGTACCAGCAAGCTTTTCCTTTGAAGACCTCTTGAAAATCTTTATAAACTTTCTTCATCGTATCCTTTCTTCGCGGCAATATTTTTTAGGGGGAAAAAATTATTTTCTTTACTTCTTTACTTTCTATTTTTATTATAATTATTATTATTATTTTTATTCATTTTTATTTTTATTATTTTCATAATTTTTGAAGTTTTGAGAGGCTGAAGTTAATAATGTGTAAGTAGTGATGTTTCTTACCCACCTACAAAAACCTTCCGTGTTTTGATTATTGCTAGGTTTATGTGAAGGGATATATATATATATATATATATATATATATATATATATATATTAAAATATAAAGAATTGTATCATATGAGTATTCTTAACCCCCAAAAAACACAAGAAATATATATAAAAAATGTTTGTTGCATGCAGCCTTGATTCTACATGTTTTACCTTTTAATATTATTAAATAGAGAGAGTTATATCACTGATTAGATAATGGTGATTAATATCATGCTTTGTATTATAAGATCTTTTATGATGGATTTATATTAAATAATATTATTTAGGGGTTTTTATTTAGTACTATTGCACTTTATGTTTGTACTTTAAATGCACTCCTTAGGCGATCCGCCTTTTAAAAAATTATCTTTAATTTAAGTTCTATGACCACTCTTTTACATGTAGGGTATATATACCCAGTTTGTTGGATAGCAGATCCTTGTCTTGAGAAAGTCCTCCAAAGGGGACGAAACGCGTAGACGATCTGGTTTCCGTCTCCTCTGTATTTTCAGCCCGGCTTCATCTACGGTCCGCGAGTGATTTTCGGCAGCTGTTGTGCTCGGATCCTTGTACACATCCTATCTCGTGGTAGGTAGTTGGCGTGCTCCTCTAACCTCACATGAAGGTCGGGTGAATAGGGTAAGTTGCCTTGGCTTACTCCCAGAGTTTTTAACTCCAGGAGATTATTCACAGCGGCACCCTCAACCTATACCTGGTTGTCTGGCGGGTTTAAGAGCTCCCTCCCCCAGGGATGACAGGGGGGGTTCTGATATTAATTTCTTATATATTTTTTATACTTTTAATTTTGATGTGCACAGTTTTTGGTTTTCTATTGATACACACTTTGTATTCGTTTTGGGGGCCCCACACTGTGTATCTTTGAACTCTGATCTGGACATATTTTTGTGGTGATACATTTTTTATCATTGTATCCATACTTAATTGACTTCATTGTTTATATATGTTTAATAAATACTTTGTGTATATCCATACATTTATTTACTCAGCAGCTGCTGCTTTGTAGTATAATTTTTAGTGTTCATATTATATTTGGAGCGCTCACATTCCTTTGCTGGTTAATTCTTTACTTTCTTCTCAAATAGTGTTCCACTTATTGAACATAGCTTAATAATTAAAGATTCTATGCTCAAAGTCAAATCATGTATTCTGTATTCATTCGATAACAGTTTACTTCTAGCTGACTAAGCATCATGGGGGAAATATAGTTCCCAGAGATGGAGATGTGTGAAATATTAACTAAACAATAGAGTAAAAAATACCCATTTCTAATTCAGGCACTTTCTGTGCAATTAGTGAGTTTTTTTTTTACCCTGTAATGTGATATAAACAACCTGAATGTAGAATTATTATGAATCAAAAGGGAAAGGTGCTAGCTAGCTTCCATAAGCTGGGAATGTATCAAAATACAGACATTTCGTTTTAGTTAATTTCTCTGTATATTTTTGCGGGCACTATTAAATATTTTATTTGGTGTTTGAAATTAAGCAGGTCCTTGACGCCTGCTAATAGCTTTGCTTGTTGTCGTTTGGCTCCATATACAGTCATGGTTTTCTTAACCCCTTGATTAAGCCGAATGGTGACTAACACGCGGAATCATCAGACATGTAAACAAAACAATTTATTTATACTTTACGCAATAACTCGATAGGTTTGTCCCACGGCCAGTATAAATTCTTGCCCATAAGAATGTTTGCGATCTGATATGAAAGCGCACACCTACGTCTATATTGCTACAGCACGGTTAAGGCAACTGTGTTATGTCACGTATGACAGAGTTCCATTTTAATACGCTTATCTCGAGATCTTAAAGAGCCTTTCTACGTTACTGGGAGGTCTCCAAGTAATAACAGTTTTACAGTACTGCTATTAAGATCACTTTCATTTTTAATCCCCTAATGTGTTCATAAAGATTTATTGGATATGATATAGGCAAGATTTGACCATCCACGGGACTAAACTATTTAAAGGCAATTATTCTTGTTTATGAGATAGGAATTTAATGAGGTCAGAATGCTCTTTCTTGCTTTCTACACATAAATTGGTTTACTATGCTAGAATTTGTATTATATATATATATATATATATATATATAGTTTACCATCGTACTAATCTGAATAATGTTTCTCACAGGGCACAGGCCCGGTAGATGGCAAATTTGGAATTCCACAACTAAAAGTCGATCAATTGAACATTATAATATTGCTTCTTTATTCACGCACGGCAGTATAGACTTGTGGTTACGCTTTAATTTACAAGTTTTGGCTTATTTCATATACATATTGTTTCTGTGATACTCGACAGCTGCCATTTTGGATACACTCCACAACGTGCACACCAAGCTCTGGGGGGCAAAAGAAGGGAAAAAAATAATGTTAGCCACTTTAAGAATCTGGCATTTTTCAAACTGTAAAAAAAATGTCTACAAAAGCACGTAGACCATTATGTAGCAAGTCCGTCTCCTGCGAATTGTATAAATTAGTTTTTTTGCTTTGTAAAGAATGTTCCTTATAGTCTATGTAAGTCGTGTATTTTACATGGCTTTAACAGAATTAAAAACTAGTACAGTATTTTTGATGGCATTTTAGGATGATTTTGACATTAACCTCAACATACTGCTGTAAATATTAATACTTTGATTCCAGAAATGTTTCTAGAGGATTCCCTCTTCCCGTTTAAAATTTTGGGATAAATTCAATACCGTAGGAAAATGCTGCGAATTCTGAACATGTACATTTGTGCTAACAATTTATCAAGTTGAGACTGATGGAGTCTGCTAATCAGGCCTACGTGTGTTTATTCAGATGTACCAAAGATAAGTCAAGAGGGGCCAACACAGCATGTAGCAAAACCAGTTCATAAGGTTTTATGTTGGTCACACAGCTTTGACTTATGTATCATCATTTCGTTACAGTTGTCGACAATGATGCAGTCTATGCTTGGGTCAAAGCTTTGAAAATGGACATCGAAAAAAAAACAAATAGTGATATATTGTTGGCATTTTAACCTTGCTGATCATAACGTGAAGTCTTTACGTTTATGCAATGTGTCAAAAGGACAAACGTTTTAGATGAGATCTTTAATTTCAATGTAACTTTTTTCTAAAGAAAGGTAACAGTCATTAAAGGGACACTATAGTCACCTGAACAACTTTAGCTTAATGAAGCAGTTTTGGCGTATAGAACATGCCCCTGCAGCCTCACTGCTCAATCCTCTGCCATTTAGGAGTTAAATCCCTTTGTTTATGAACCCCAGTCACACCTCCCTGCATGTGACTTGCACAGCCTTCCATAAACACTTCCTGTAAAGAGAGCCCTATTTAGGCTTTCTTTACTGCAAGTTCTGTTTAATTAAGATTTTCTTATCCCCTGCTATGTTAATAGCTTACTAGACCCTGCAAGAGCCTCCTGTATGTGATTAAAGTTCAATTGAGAGATTGAGATATAATTATTTAAGGTAAATTACATCTGTTTGAAAGTGAAACCAGTTTTTCTTTCATGCGGGCTCTGTCAATCATAGCCAGGGGAGGTGTGGCTAGGGCTGCATAAACAGAAACAAAGTGATTTAACTCCTAAATGACAGTGAATTGAGCAGTGAAATTGCAGGGGAATGATCTATACACTAAAACTGCTTTATTTAGCTAAAGTAATTGAGGTGACTATAGTGTTCCTTTAATTGTTAACTCCAACACACCTAAGTTCCTTGATGTTACTAGGATACTAAGCAGAAGTGGTAGGTGCAGGATATTCTTCTTTTTTTTTTTTTTTTCATGAAATGTTCATCTTTTAAATTTTACATATTTATTTTAGTTGCATCCGTGACAGTATATGCAAAACTACTTTTATATGCACACTAGGATATTATTCTTTACTGGCATACTCTAGAGCAGCGATGGCGAACCTATGGCACGCATGCCACAGCTGGCACGCCGAGCCCTCTCTGTGGGCACACAGCCATAGGTCGCTGGTAAGGTGCCCATGTGTCCAGGGCTGTCTTTTCCCATGCGTGCCCAGGCCAACAGGGGAGATCCTTTGAGAGCCGGCCCTGCTCTCTTGCCGTGGGCCCTGTCAAAGATCTCCCACACCGGCCGAAAGGCCCTTCGATAGAGGGGAGAGACGGCGGGAGGACACAGAGGCAGGAGGAGGGACCTGGGAGGAGCGTTGCTGCGTGCTCCACACACCACTCAGCTTGAGGGGACAGGATAGAGCCTGCAGCGAAAGTACCTGCAGGCTATATAGATCACCACCAGGGCTTGCAGATTTTATTAATGTAGATTTAATATTTAAAAAAAAACAAAAAAAAAAACAAGAAAACATTTGCTCAATGCACCCCTCACACTCTGCAACACACAAACACCACCCACACACAGTACCTCATACACACACGCACAAACAGCACCCCTCACTGCAGTCTGTGTGTATTTAGCAGTCTGTGTGTGTGTGTATTCAGCGTACTGTGTATGTACTCCGCAGTCGGTGTGCGCGTATTCAGTAGTCAGTGTGCGCGTATTCAGCAGTCTGTATGTATGTATTGCATTTGTTGGAGGTACCAATAAATATAAGCTTAATTTACATTTTTATTCTTGTAAGTTCTTATATAGGCAGGGCCCCAGTTTGCTGTTAAGATGCCACTGTAGTGATTTAATATGCCAGGAGAGTCCTGCTGCCCTCCCAGGGTAAGTAGTTAAACTGTTTGCAAATAATTTGACAATATAACTGGGGTCCCCCTGGGGACAGCCTACAGGAATATCTGAAAATCGTGCACATTGATTTTTTTACTTTACTGGGGGTTCTGGACTAAGCCCTTTAGTCCAGGGTTGACTCATTGGCAGAGACCTTAGCTCAATGCAGGTGCTTCCCCTCTCCTGGAGGAATTGACTGGCACATGGTGGACCCCAGGTGAGCTGTCCACATTGCAGTAGTCATGGTGCTTGAAATATTCCTTTAACCCCTTCCCGAACAAGGACGTATCAGGTACGTCCGACAAAAAATGATCCTTAAGGACCGCGGACATACAGGATACGTCCACGGCTAATTAGAGCGCTGGAAGCAATCATAATCGCTTCCAGACACTCTAGCAGTATTGCAGCAATGCCTTGATGTCGAGGCATCGTGCAATACCCACCCTGACTGCCGGGTTCCCGAGTGATCGCTGCCCCCGGAGCGATCACTTCCGGGTTGCTCCACGTGGAGTCTGGCAGTGAGGCGGAGCATCGGAAGCCATTAGGCTCTGCCTGTGCTGAGTGCCTCGAGGGGTCAAGGCACTCAGTGAAGAATAATTTTTAAAAATAGATTTTTTTAAATTAACCCCTTCCTTCCTCTCCCTCCCTCTACCTCTGTCCCTTGCCATGTACTTACCCGATTTCCGCTGTTCCCCCACCGCGATCGGTGTTCATCTTCACTGGGGACACTGTCTGACAGCCCAGACAGTCCCCCCTCTGCAATTTAGAAACCCCAGGGGCCATGTAACCCATCTCAAAGAGCGGTCACATGGCCGTAATAGGTGTCCATAGTGCATGCCAGCAGGGCGACTGCCTGAACTGACAGGTAGTCCCCTGCTGGTAAAAAAAAAAAGTAAAAAAAAGTTTTAAGTAAAAAAAAAAATAAATTTAATAAATTAAAAATGAATATATATATCACACACACACACACACACACACACTATATATAATACGTATATATGTATATATTACGTCATGCTAAGTATTTTTTATTAATATAAAAATACACAGAGTAAAATTACAGACATATATATAATATAAATAATAATCATATATATATATATATATATATATATATATATATATATATATTGTACATATTGTAAAAAAATAATTAAAAATAAATAAAGTGTAAAAATAATTACAAAATCAAAATACACTTCAAATGAAATTATATATGTATCTATGTATATATAAATAAATAAAAATACAAAATATACATGTCCATATACATAATTACATCAATAATTTTATAAATATACACGTAGACTTTAAATATATAAATATGTATATATATTTAAATTCTGTGTATATTTATGTAATATTTTTACATAATTAAGTAATTTTATTGATTGCAACCCATGCCGAATGTCCAGAGCATTTAATTTGCTAGCACTGTATTTAACCCTGTAACTTCCACAACACACTAAAACCTGTACATGGGGGGGGGGTACTGTTTTACTTGGGAGAAGTCACTGGACACAAATATTAGTGTTTCAAAACAGTAAAATGTATCACAGCAATGATATTGTCAGTGAAAGTGACATTATTGGCATTTTTTCACACACAAACACCACTTTCATTGATTATATCACTGTTGTGATACATTTTACGGTTTTGAAACACTGATATTTGTGTTCAGTAAAGTCTCCAGATTATAACAGTACCCTCATGTACAGGTTTTATAGTGTTTTTGAAAGTTATGGGGTCACATATAAGGCCTAATAATAATAATAATAATAATAAAAAGGCCATTTTTTTCAAATTGAAATTTGCCAGATTGGTTATGTTACATTTGAGAGAGTATGGTAGCCCACAAATGAGAATTACCCCCATGATGGCATACCATTTGCAAAAGAAGACAACCCAAGGTATTGCAGATGGAGTATGTTCACTCTTTTTTAGTAGCCAAACACTGGCCAAAGTTAGCGTTCATAATAGTTTTTTGCATTTTTAACACACAAACAAATATAAATGCTAACTTTCGCTAGTGTTTGTGACTATGTAGCTACTAAAAAAAGCCGGACACATGCCATATTGAATACCCTGGGTTGTCTAATTTTCAAAAATATATGGTTTGATGGGGGTAAATTACATTGGCCGGCTTCAAAAATTTCCCAAATAGGACATAGCTGTATGATGACTAGCTGTGAAAATTCCAAGATGGAAAACTGGAATGCGCACCCTCCAAATAAGGTTTTTTAGCCCCCAGAGAACCCAACACACCTATACATGGGTGGTATCACTGTACTCAGGAGATGTTGCTGAACACATACTGGGTGTTCTTTGGCAGTAACCATTAAAGTTCTCAGTACATATATTCTTTTTTTTTTTTTTTTTTTTTAATTCTTTATTTTATTTGTGCATGGAAAAACATAACTTAATTTCATTGCCACAACAGCATGTATGCATAAACAATATGTTGTAGTGTTGCCATTGTGAGGCGTTCAGAGGTTTCTGCACCTTTTTTTTTTATATATATGAACATTGCTTAACAGGTTGTTTGTTCTGTTCAGCTCAGCTGAATAAGAGGAATACAGGATTGACCATAAAACATGAATAAACAAAAAATTTAAATGACCAGAAGAGTAGTTCTAGGTTTTAAATAATGTGACCGCTGTTGCCCTGCTTGACCAGGCGAGCGCGGTGTGTTTATCTGTGAATGTGAGCTAGGTTAATGCTAGCCTGGTACAGGATGGAGCCACGGTAGTTATATATCTTAAAACCGCTTTACCAGATAGGGAAGCGAGAAAGCATGTGCTTTGCCCTGCCTTTCAGGGCGTGTAGGTTACGCTAAGGGCTTGAGGGAAGTGTTTCGATCCAGCATACTAACTATGCCGGTGATTAACGGTCAAGTTCTATGCTGAGGCTGTAGTGGGTCGAGGACATAGCAAGTGGGTGGGGGGGTTAGTCCCGTGGCTGGTTTGCTTGGGCACTACGTAGGGCCAAGAGGGACATGTTACCTCTATGTGCTATGCACCTTGCACGGTTCGGTAACTGAGAGTGGCGGGTCAACATCGAGCTATTTACAGAGATTGCCTAACAAAAGAGGTTACAACATACAATCAGTGTGTAGGCTTAATAGAGTCGTGAAACGGTGCCTTTTGAGTGGTTCTGCCTGACTTAGGACCCTGAGCTCTCTGTGTGAGTGAGTGCCTGCTTGGGGTTCACAGCTTGCGGTACCATCGCTGATTGTGGAATTACCCGTCTATGCGACAGCGGTCTTGCTCCAAAACCGTTGTGTCACGAGGGTTATCTACAGGCTGTCTTTCACATTAGGAGGCCTGTAAATTATGGACCGAAAAGTTAATATATGTACATGTAGCGGGGCGCAAAGCTTAAGTAGCGGTCTGTGAGAAGGTACTGTGAGTTCCATTAAGTTAACGGGCCAACATAACAAGCCTGATCCCTGGTAAACAGCCTAAGAGGTATCAGATATGCTGAGGAGTGGTCGGGAGAGAAGGCTCAAACATTAAACATATGCACCGTGGTGTCGGGTAGATTCTGAAAACAAATGTACAACAAAGCAAATAGCAATAATAAAACAAATTTCAAGAGAGAGTTTAAGTCTCTGGGTGTGCAATCAGTTACATTTCCCCAATAGCTTCAGGTGTCTCGTTTTGCAACCAGATAGGTAGGTATCCGAGGTGAAGGCCATAGATGTCGTTTAATCGATGTTCCAGGTGTGCTGTATGAGGTGGTCTCCGACTAGGACTGCGTTCGCATTAGACCACTCAGTCCAAAGGACCACAGCAAAGTGAGAGGTGATGAGCTTTAAGTCCATCTGTGGTCTCAACGTGAGTTCGTCGGTATTGCTGTTTGGGGGGAGGTTCTCGGGACAAATGTCTCGGAGGTGGCCGGATTCCACGTATGGGAGTTGGAGGGTTTGTCAGGCTGCTGTATGGCATCTTGAGGGAGGCCCCATGCCGCCAGGTGCTTTTTGGCCTCTGGTAGGTCAGTTATTAGATATGTGTCAGTCCCGTGTAGCACTTGTAGTTTGCGGGGTGGGCGCCATTGGTATTGTATGTTATGTGCGCGGAGTAAGGTGGTGAGTGGCCTGAGGGTTGCGCGCCATTGCATTGTTCCCCTAGATAAGTCTGTATAAAACGAAAGGGACATGTCCTCAAAGGCATATGGTGTGTTTCCCCTGGTGGCTGCCATTATTGCCATTTTATCTTGGCGTTTATGGAATTTAACGATGATGTCCCTGGGTGCTGCCTTTGGGGCTGTCGTGGGTTTGGGTAGACGGAATGCGCCGTCTATGCTTATGCCCTTGGCTTGTCTCGCAGGGAGAATCGTGCTTACCAGTCGTCGAATGAGATGAGGCATCTCGGCATCTGAGACTGAGTCCGCTACACCCCGAATCTTGAGGTTTTGGGCCCGCCGCGTGTCTTCCATTGCCGCCATTTTGTGCTCTGCTTGTATGTACTGCTGTCGTAGGGTAGCGACATCCTTTTGAATAGCGGTAAGTTGCTGTGTGTGGCTCATTGTATCTCGTTCGACGACATCCACACGGTCCGACAGGCCTTGGATGTCTCTCTTCATTTCCGCCATGTCGGCCTGGATGCCCCGTCGGAGCTCCGCCAACAGTTCCCTCATCTCCACTTTCGTGACCGGTGTTGCATCCGTCTGTGCCTTGGGCATTGTCGGCTGTTTCGAGGCAGGTAAGGCCACCTCTTCTTGGTCCGAGAATGGGTCGTCAGAATTTGTGAAGTCGTCCACATAGACAGTGTAGTCCGCCATGTTGGGCTCTAGGGCTCCCTGCGCTCTCCGCCACAGGTCCCCAATGCTTGCGCCCGGGCGTGTTCCATCCGATTTAAGTTTTTTGCTCTTCTTCCCCATGCTGTCTAGGGTGTTGGGGCTATCTGCTTGTTTCGAGCGATTTTGGGGGGTGATATATCGTAGTTTTGTGGATATAAGCTTGTAAAATCACGGAGCTCGCTGGAGTTGCGACCGCTCTGTTCGGCTGTTGGCTCCGCCCCCTGTACATGTATTCTTAAATTGCTACGTGTGTAAAAAAAAAAAAATCACCAATTATTTTTTTTTTTTTTTTTTATTTGGCATAGATTGGTGGTGAAATACTTGCATGAAGAGAGTCAAAATAACCCAAGTTGTCTTAGGTTGTCTTTTTAAAAAATATATACATGTATATGGTTATTCAGGGATTCCTGACAGTTATCAGTGTTACAATGTAACTTAATTTAAGTTAATTTTGGAAAAAAATTGTTTGGAAATAGCAAAGTGCTACTTGTACTTATTGCCCTATAACTTTCCAAAAAAGCTAAGAACATGTTAACATTGGGTATTTCTAAACTCAGGACAAAATTTCGAAACTATTTAGCACGGGTATTTTTTGGCAGTTGTAGATGCGCAACAGATTTTGGCGGAAAAAGTGTGTTTTTTACATTTTTTAATCATATTTTCAAATTTTGTTTATAGTAAATTATATCATATGATGACAATAATGGTATCTTTACAAAGAGCATTTAATTGCGAGAAAAACGATATTTAATATATGTGGGTACAGTAAATGAGTAAGAGGAAAATTACAGCTAAACACAAACATCGCAGAAATTTAAAAACAGCCCTGGCCCCAAACGGTAAGAAAATTGAAAAGCAGTCTGGTCACTAAGGTGTTAATAATTTGCTTTACACACTGTAGTTTTGCATCACACATCACTTTTTATAAAGATGTGCAACTAAAACTGCATTCTTCCTATAGTAGAGATCTTAAAAAAAATAATAAAACATATATATATATATATATATATATAAAAATAAATATATATATATATAGAGAGAGAGAGAGAGAGAGAGAGAGAGCCGTGTGCAAGAGGACTCATTTTACTTTCAGATCCTTAAGTGATTTAGTTTTTACAGAACGCTATGATTTTTATTAATAAGAATATAAAATTAATATTATAGCTTCCCAGGGGTGGCTGCTGACATTTTTTGATATGTCATCATTTTCCAACCACAGTTCTTCATTCACCGCCGAGCTAGAGGAGTTAGAGCATGGAGCGCTACGGGAATGTCCATGACACTTCATGGCTGCTCACAGATGCAAAATTATGATCTCACACAGTTGGCAGAAAAAAGATATTGCAGTTGGACAGTTCTGTTCAGGTAAGCGGATATTTTTATTTTATTTATTTCTACTTAAATATTGCTTGAGTTACTAAAGAGAACTAATCGGAAATGTAGTTACAAACATAGCATGAAGTGGCAAGATATAACATTACAGTAATACAGTTACTGTAAGGCTGGATTATAAAAAGTTAAATACAGTCTTTATTTTATTTTAGATGGTAAATTAGTTATAAGAATTTAATGACTATACTTTTTGCCCCAATATGCTATAAACATAGCTGACCACATAAAGGTTAGATAGTACGAAGGCGTCTGCCAAAGTCCATTAAATAGACTGGTTTGAGGTGTAGAGAGTGATCGAGCTGGAAAATTGGTCCCATTATGGTAGAATTGTAACTGTATAGTGTTAAAACAAATGCCTGTTATGGTATCTAGGGTTACCCACAAAGAGACCTTATTAACTTAATCATTGTATCCTTGGCACCATCTTTAAAAAAAAGCACAGTTGAGACTTTTTTTAGCCAGAAGGGTAGGGTTTTCTACAATGCTCATATTTAAAACCCCTATTGATGCCCGCTATCAAACATGCAGTGGGGAAAAAACTACGGTGATTACGTTTACCATTAAGGATGTATCTCCTATTTCTTTATATTATCACACAGTCCGTTTGATACAGATTCATTTTTAACAGTTATGTGGTGATGGGAGGCAATGGGCAAAACTTCATTCTGCAAAGTGAGACGTGAATAAATTATCTACATTTTCCTTCTCCAGGTTACTCTGAAAAAAATACCCCAAAAAACATCAGGTAATGTGCCAGCTTGTGCATGTCCCTTCATTTTGAGATTAAAAAGGCTTTATTTTTATTGTAACCAATGCATAAAATAACCCAGTATAGGAATCAAGAGTGTGTGTAAGGAAACGAAATTCCAAAACTTTGTGAGTAAGGTTTAAAAATAGAGCTCAAATAAAGTGCACAGAAACTTTTGCAGAAAAACTGGCTCTGATGGTGGGATGATTTCACTAACTCAATGACGCAATGAATGTAAAAGATGAATTTTTTGGTCATAGTGGCCATACAATCACATTTTGTTTGACCCATCTGGCCTGCAGGTCAACCTGTCTATACATAGAACCACCATTAGAAAACGTTCGGTTCAGAGTAAACTCAGAACATGTCACCCAGTACGTTTATGAGCCTAGTACAATGATATGCTTTCCTGCTATCAATATTGGTGACCTTTCTGCCCCCCAACCTATTCAGATTCTCCTTAACGTTTCTGTGAGTTTTGGCCTGCATCGTGTGTCTTCACCACTTTCATTTCTCCAACGCTAGTCTCTCACCCTCGATTACCTGTCCTCATCTTATTTCTCCTGCCTCTTTCGTGTCTTGTGCTGCAAGGCTGTTTACTGGGAAATTCATAATTCTAGTGCCTGTCAACAGTAATTCCTGGTGTCTCTCTGATGACTCTTTCTGTAGCACCCCCCTTTCCTTGACAGAACCCGGCATCAGGCTTTGGGAAAATACAAAACAATAACCACAACCGGCCAAGCTGTCTGCATGGTTAATTTGTTCGTCTCTGAACTGAAGAAATTATTGGATGCTTTTATCAAACTTGTGGTCGGAACTTTAATCTTCTTTTCTCGTCCACCTGTGCTGTATCAAAATTCTATATTAAATGAGCCACCCAAACCTTGCGCTAGAGCTAGATTGTCTTAATTCACTGTACGGCTGCCAAGGGTCTGACAATGTCCAGCTTTGTAGGAGTATTTCCTGCTTAAAATTACGCTTATCTTTTCCACTTAAACTTCTGATAGTTGATAAGAAACAGTTGAATATGCAACAGGTCTACGTAAAGTGCGGATTGGCAGCGATACAAATGCTGACATTCAGGCTATTGGTATTTGAGAAATCCTTCAGTTAATTGCTAAATGCCACGCCGGTATTTATAAGCTGTGCAGAGGGATATTAGCAGATGTAATCTTAAGGTTCTTTTTTAATAAGACAACAATCTAACCCTTTTATCAATGCCAAGTCTATATATTAAAAGGAAACAATCATTAAGGAAACACTCTAAGCATCATAATCACTTTAATGGATTAAAATGGTTATGGTGTGTAGAGTTGGTGGGTGCCAAGCAATGAAATGCGCAATACTCCCTATTTAGCAGAGATGCTCAGTCCCAGGCAGTCAGCAGTCCAGCCTCCAATGACAAATGGCAGAGGCAGAGTTATCCTACTGCCTTTTCCTACTTCATTGCCGCGGGAGGGGGCCTTGACAGAAGGGGAAGCTACAGTGCCAGGAAAACGAGTTTATTTTCCTAGCACTGTAGTTTCCCTTTAAGGGGACTTTTAAAAAGTCTATTTCATCTTTGGGAATTCAAATTCACAAAATTACATTTGTACAGAAAAGTTATGTCTACCAGGGCCGGCCTTAGGGGTGTGCGAGCTGTGTGGCCGCACAGGGTGTCATGGACCAGG